>NC_088868.1:39920176-40062676 GCF_032884065.1 Artemia franciscana
ACCGGGACACTCAAAGAGAAAGCGACCGGGACACAAGGAATGTTCAATTAGCACTCACCATCAACAAAACACAGTCAACAAACCATCACAAATGACGACCGGGACACAGGGAGTATAAATGACGACCAGGACATAAGTAAAAAAAAACTAAAAAAAGTAAAAAACTACAAAAAAACTAAAAGAAAAAAACAAACTAAAAACTAATAAAAAAACTAAAAAAAGCTAAAAAACTAAAAAAACTAAAAAATGAAAAAAAATAAAAAAAGGCAACAAAAAGAAAAATAAAGGAGAAAAACAAAACTAAAAAAATAAAAATAAAAAAAAAAAACTAAAAAGAAAAAAGAAAAAAAAACTAAAAAAACAAAAAAATGTAAAAACCAAAAAAAAAACTAAAAAGAAAAAAAGGGGAAAAATACAAAAATTTATTTCATCATTTACCATTTCAAAAAAGAATGTATATACAGACTGGGACACCGGAATACAAATGACGACCGGGACACAGGGAATATAAAAGCCGATGAAGATGCTCAAAGAGTCTATGCCAAAAAACTTGCTGCTGATAGGGAAAGTCAGAAAAGAAAGCGTGCCGAGGAATCAAAAGAACAGCAAGGAAACAGGCTTGAGGCTAAAGAACGCAAAACCGCGCAGTTAGATGAAGATCCACCTGGACAGCGAGAGTCAAAACATATCAAAACTGAAAATGATAGCGATGATGATTGGGTTTGGGATTTTGACTTGGATAAGGTCATCAATGCCTACCAGATTTTAGTTAAAAAAACAAAGGTTCGGCGATATGTATTTCATAGTGAAGCTGAAAAATAAAGAAGAAAAAGAAAACTGAAAAAAGAAAAATGTAAAAAACTAAAAAATACTAAAAAGAAAAAACACTCAAAGAGAAATTACAGACCAGAACACAAATGACGACCGGGACAGAGGGAATATAAATAAGGACCGGGAAACTCAAAGAGAAATTACAGACTGGGATACCGGGACACAAATGACGACCGGGACACAGGGAATATAAATGACGACCAGGACACAGGTATTTAAGAATATCGTTCAAAGACAAATTTTTAATTGTAAGAAGATCGTTGAAAGAGAAATTTCTAATTGTAAAATGACTGAAGAACCTACAATGGCAACACCCGAGGAAGCTGCTCAAACGAATGTATTCAAGCCGAAGTAGCTGAGTTGGTAAAGCGTTATGTTTCAGCTTCTAGGTCCGAGAGGCTCTAGGTTTGAACCTTGGCTTTAGCATTAATACAAAAGAAGAAAAAAATTAAAAAAGGTAATAACTACAAAAAAACTAAAAAGAAAAAATATATATATATATATTTAAATATATATCTATATATATATATATATATATAAATAAGTTGTCTGTCTGTGGATCTGTCAGGTGACGTCATGTTTCTGTGTCGACTGACGTCATGTTTTCGACTGACGAAATTACAGACCGGGACATCGGGACACAAATGACGACCGGGACACCGTCACATAGGGAATATAAATGACGACCGGGACACAAGGAATGTTCGATTAGCAATCACCATCAACAAAGCACCGGGACAGAAATGACGACCGGGACACAGGGAGTATAAATGACGACCAGGATATAAGTAAAAAAAAAAAATTAAAAACTAAAAAAAGGTAAAAACTACAGGGACGCCGGGGGGCTCAGGGGGATATATAAATGACGATGGCGACACAGGGAATCGTCGATTAGCAATCACCATCAACAAAGCTTAAGGGCAATCATTAGAATCATGAGGTATAGATCTGAATACGGATTGTTTTCCCATGGACCATTATATGTTGCATGTTCAAGAGTCATTAAACCTGAAATTCTATTTACATGCACAGACAATGGGACAGCAAAGAATGTTGTATATTCGCAAGTTTTACGTAGTTAAAAACACCCACATATATATATATATATATATATATATATATATATATATATATATATATATATATATATATATATATATATATATATATATATATATATATATATATATATATATATATATATATATATATATATATATATATATATATACATATATATATATATATATATATATATATATATATATATATATATATATATATATATATATATATATATATATATATATATATATATATATATACATATATATATACATATATATATATATATATATATACATATATATATATATATACATATACATATATATATATATATATATATATATATATATATATGTATATATATATATATATATATATATATATATATATATATATATATATATATATATATATATATATATATATATATATATATATATATATATATATATATATATATATATATATATATATATATGTATATATATATATATATATATATATATATATATATATATATATATATATATATATATATATATATATATATATATATATATATATATATATATATATATATATATATATATATATATATATATATATATATATATATATATATATATATATATATATATATATATATATATATGTATATATATATATATATATATATATATATATATATATATATATATACATATATATATATATATATATATATATATATATATATATATATATATATATATATATATATATATATATATATATATATATATATATATATATATATATATATATATATATATATATATATATATATATATATATATATATATATATATATATATATATATATATATATATATATATATATATATATATATATATATATATATATATATATATATATATATATATATATATATATATATATATATATATATATATATATATATATATATATATATATATATATATATATATATATATATATATATATATATATGTGTCCCGGACACCGGGACACAAATGACGACTGGGACACAAATGACGACCGAGACATCGGGACGCAGGGATTATAAATGACGACCGGGACACTCAAAGAGAAATTACAGACTGGGACACCAGGACACAAATACACACCAGGACGCAGGAAATATAAATGACGACTGGGACACAGGGACACAACTATAACGGGTTCGCGGGGGGCACAGTGGGGATATATAAATGACGACCGGGACACAGGGAATGTTCGATTAGCAATCACCATCAACAAAGCTCAAGGGCAATCATTAGAATAATGAGGTATAGATCTGAATACGGATTGTCTTTCCCATGGACAATTATATGTTGCATGTTCAAGAGTCGGTAAACTTGACAATTTATTCATATGCACGTACAATGGGACAGGGAAGAATGTTGTATATTCGCAAATTTTACGTAGTTAAAAACATATATATATCTATCTATATTCACATGTGGGACACAGGGACAAAACTACAATGGCGCGTAACTAATATGGCGCAAAAAAAGCTAAAAAAAAAGGAAAAACATGAAAAGAAAAAAACTTAAAAAAAGGAAAAACATAAAAAAGCTAAAAAACTAAAAAGAAAAAAACCCAGGACAGAGGGAATATAAATGACTACCGATACACTCAAAGAGAAATTACAGACCGGGACACCGGAACCTAAAAAGAAAAAACTTTCAAAAAAGGGAAAAAATAGAAAAGGTAAAAAACTAAAAAGAAAAAAACACCGGGACAGAAATGACGACCGGGACACAGGGAATATAAAAGACGACCGAGACACAGGGACACAACCCTAGTGGGGACGCCAGGGGGCACAGGGGGATATATAAATGACGACGGCGACACAGGGAATGTTCAATTAGCAATCACCATCAACAAAGCTAACGGGTAATCATTAGAATAATGAGGTATAGATCTGAATACGGATTGTTTATCCCATGGACAATTATATATTGCGTGTTCAAGAGTCGGTAAAAGTGAAAATCTATTTATGTGCACAGACAATGGGACAGCGAAGAATGTTGTATATTCGCAAATTTGACGTAGTTTAATACTTACATATATATCTGTTTATATTCACATGTGGGACACAGGGACACATCTACAATGGTGCGTAACTAATATGGCGTGTAGCGACTTACGCGCGGTGGGGGGGCTTGGGGGGTGCGCAAAGCGCCCCCACCAACTAGGTATTGGGGAGGAAAAGCTTATGAACTAACAGCACTGATTTTTGCATCTCATAATTGTATTTTATAGGAATGACAGTCTTGTATACTCATTTAAAACAAACTCTAGCATTGTTAAAGAAAACTTTCTTAAAATGCGTAGGCCTTCACAAATAAAATGAGGTCTGAAAATAATAATTAGTTTTTTTTTACCCATTACATTCAAACCTTATCAAGTATTCACGTCACATCACCACTGATTGCTACCAAAACTCCATAATAAGCTATTGACAGAATCGTATTTAATAGGGTTGTATTCATTTGGGCTAGTGAGAAAAGTTAGCTGCTTTCTAATGCAGCTAGTTAGCTACTTTCTAATGAGAAAAGCAGACTTATTCGAATTCTAAAAGTGGGTAAATCCCTTAAAGAAAACCTAACTGCAGAAATTATCGTCTAAAATGTTTATAATCATTGTATTTAGTTACGTGTTTCGTGTGCTTTCCGCTGCTAGTTATTTTTACATTCGACTTGGCCCTTGTTGCCTTTCGTAATGTTATTGTTATTATATATTGTTACGTATAGTTATTATTATATTATTATAGTTGCATATATTATCTTCTATATATATAAAAATAAGTTGTCTGTGGATCTGTGGATCTGTGGATCTGTGGATCAGGTGACGTCATGTTTCGGCTGACGTCATGAAATTAGTTGCCATCATTTTTGTTATGACGATGCTTAGTATATTGTAAAACACATTAATTTGGTTAATAATATACCATTTAAAACACCAAAATGAACATGCTGGAGTAGTCACTCGGTGAGAGAGAGTGTCAGAACGGAGAATGAAGGTCCCAGGTTCAAATCCTGGTTAGGCTAAAAAGGTAAAAAACTAAAAACTAAAAAAAACTGAAAAAACTAAAAAAAGGCAAAAACTACAAAAAAAACTAAAAACTAATAAAAAAATAAAAAAGCCGAAAAACTAAAAAAACTAAAGAAACTAAAAAAAGGAAAAAACTTAAAAAACTAAAAACTAAAAAAAAGGAAAAATGAAAAATAGAAGAGAAAAAGAATACTAATAAAATTAAAAATAAAAATAAAAAAAAATAAAAAAGATAAAAAGCTAAAAAAGGTAAAAACCAATAAAAACTAAAAAGAAAAAAAGGTAAAAAACTAAAAATTAATTCATCTAAAAAACTAAAAAAAACTAAAAAACGTAAAAACTAAAAGAACTAAAAAAGTAAAAAAAAAACTAAAAAAAGGAAAAAACTGAAAAATAAGCGGGATATAAAACAGGGGGGATATAAATGACGACCGGGACACCGGGACATAAGAAATATAAATGAATCAGAAAATACAACTCATGTTTCCAAATGACGTCGTTTGGAGCCCAAATTGAAAATCCAGATCAATTTATGTCTACTTTCAAAGTAAAAGGGCAAATTTATCATAGAGCAGGGTCTCTTCTACCATTCTCAGGCGAGAATCATAAATTTTTACAATTGTACTTCATCAGTGATAGAAATTCTGAATTGAATGCACGTTGCGAAATTTCTCCCAACATTGAAAGGACAATCGTTTCCCAATTACAACATCTTTTCCACGAAAATAATAATTTAGTGCGTCTGTTCAAAACAGCCATCGATTTGATGCCTACTTATACGCATAAAATTGTTATTTCCGCTGACAAAACGCCTCCTGGCAAACATGTGCGTAGATACAATGCTCCAACTATCGACGAAGTGGCCATCGTTATGGTCGGTGATCAGTTTTTACCTCGAGATATTATTCTCAGGGTTTCCACCACACGTGCTACAACTAAAAATAGGCCTACCAATAATACTTTTAAGAAATATAAACCCACCAAAGCTTTGCTATGGCACTCGACCTGCCGTAAAAAAAACAATGGAAAACCTACTAGAGGCCACAATCTTGACAGGGCCTTTTGAGGGTGAGGCTGTTCTTATTCCTCGCATTCCCAAGATTCCAACGGATCTGCCTTTTCAATTTAAAAGATTGCAATTCCCAATTCGATTAGCATTTGCAATCACCATTAACAAAGCTCAAGGTCAATCATTAGAAAAATGTGGTATAGATCTTAATACTAATTGTTTTTACCATTGACAATTGTACGTTGCATGTTCGAGGGTCGGTAAACCTGATAATCTATTTATATGCAGCGACAATTGGACAGCGAAGAATGTTGTATATTCGCAAGTTTTACGCAGTTAATTTGTATTTTATCTATCTATCTATCTATCTATCTATATAAAAACGAGTTGTATGTATGCATGTTTGTTTGTTTGTAAAAAGAGCGTTTGCATATGATGTCATTATTAGTACATACGGCTTTGTATATGCTGAGACAAAGAGAAAGCCAAGAATGTTGTATATTCGCAATTTTTACGTAGTTTAACTCCTGCAGACGAAATGAATGCTTGCCTAAAAAATTCTAATTTATAGGCAAACGTAAAAATATTAAAATTAACTACAAATATGCGTGTCCGATTGCAAAACGATGACTCTGGTCAAACAGTAGACTCAATTTCAGGACGTATACAACTACCTGCTGATTTCTGTAATTTAGTGACGTCCAAAAATGAATTGATTGAAAAAGTATTTCCGAATATTCTAAAAAATTATAAAAATAATAAATGGCTAAGTGAAAGAGCGATTCTCGCACCCAAAAATATAGACGTCCACGAAATCAACAATATTGTTTTGAACAAGATTCGAGACCATGCAGTCCTTTACAAGTCAGTCGACACAGTTTTGGAACCAAATGAAGCGGTTAATTATCCATCTGAATTTTTAAATTCCATAGATCCTTCAGGGTTTCCACCACACGTGCTACAACTAAAAATAGGCGTACCAATAATACTTTTAAGAAATATCAACCCACCAAAGCTTTGCAATGGCACGCGACTTGCCGTAAAAAAAAAACAATGGAAAACCTAATAGAGGCCACAATCTTGACAGGGCCTTATGAGGGTGAGGCTGTTCTTATTCCTCGCATTCCCATGATTCCAACGGATCTGCTTTTTCAATTTAAAAGATTGCAATTCCCAATTAGATTAGTATTTGCAATCACCATTAACAAAGCTCAAGGTCAATCATTAGAAAAATGTGGTATAGATCTTAATCCTGATTGTTTTTCCCATGGACAATTGTACGTTGCATGTTCGAGGGTCGGTAAACCTGACAATGTATTTATATGCAGCGACAATTGGACAGCGAAGAATGTTGTTTATTCGCAAGTTTTACGCAGTTAATTTGTATTGTATCTATCTATATAAAAACGAGTTATGTGGATGCATGTTTGTTTGTTTGTAAAAAGAGCGTTTGTATATGACGTCATTATTAGTACATACGGCTTTGCATATGCACAGACAATGGGAAAGCCAAGAATGTTGTTTATTCGCAATTTTTGCGTAGTTTGAAACACATATATAAATCTATTTATATTCACAGGTGGGACACAGGGACACAACTACAATGGCGCATAACTAATATGGCTCGTAACGACTTACGCGCGCGGGGGGGCTTGGGGGGCGCGAAGCGCCCCACCAACTAGGTGTTGGGGTGGCGCGAAGCGCCACCCCAACAGCTAGTAGCTATATATAGCTACTATATATAGTTATACTATATACTGATATACATATAGTGATCATATATCTTTATATATTATAGATTCTTGTGGCATTCGCATATGTTATAGATAATTGATTTTATAGATCAAGGTATGACATATAGGTAATATAGATATAGGTAGTATTAGGTGGTATAGGTAGGCAAGTATTACTATTATTACTATAGGTTATAGTTAATTATGCACCCAGGAAACTAACAGTAAAAGTTTATTCTTAATTAAAAAAAATATTGAGCAAGCTTTTTTTGTATTTTTCTATTATGGTTCACGAAAAAAAAAATGTTAGAAATAAACCAGGAACAGGTCGACAATACGACTAAAGCTTTATTAGGTAAATCTCTATTCATATTTTCTGAGCATAGCTCGTAGTTCAGGTTTTCAAGGAGACCTTATTTGTTCTTGGGCTTGATTGTTTCTAGGTGGTTTATATACCCAAATTTTAATGGTTGGTAGCAAATGATTCTGGGAGAGATTGACCTGTTTCTTAAAAGCGCATACAGAATACATCCTGTGTTTGCATGCTTTAAAATTATTCATTTGTTTTATTAATTCTCAGTGGCAAATCACACGAAAGGAGTAGTCGTAAAAACTTAGGTAGGAGCTCATTTGATCTCAAATGTGACATTTAAGATCAAATGAGCCTTTAAGATTTAAAATAATCGCCTGGTGACAAGATTTCATTATTGGTGGGGAAGAGGGAGGGAACCTGGGGATTAAAGAAAAACAAACATAAAAGTGAATCGCACATAATAGTTGTCCAACATTACAAATCGCTTTTTTGTTGAGGAGTAGGGAGAGGCAGAAGGATTTGGGAACAGATTAGAGTGGTCCATAACTCCTATAGTGACCATAGGTGGTATATATATATATATATATATATATATATATATATATATATATATATATATATATATATATATATATATATATATATATATATATATATATATATATATATATATATATATATATATATATATATATATATATATATATATATATATATACTAGCTGTTGTTGTACATATATATAACAACACCTAGTTGGTGGGGTCATTTTGCCCCCACCAAAATAATCCGTAATTTTCTTTTTCTTCTTTATTTTTCATTTTTTTTCCTTTTTTTCGTTTTTTTTTTCTTTTTCTATTTTTAATTTTTTTTAACTTTTTTATTAGTTTTTAGTTTTTCTTTTTTTTGATTATTTTTGTAGTTTTATCCTTTTTTTCGTTTTTTTTTCTAGTTTTTTTAGCTTTAGTTTTTTTTTAGCTTTTTTAGTATTTTTTTTCTTAGTTTTTTTTGTAGTTTTTACCTTTTTTAGTTTTTTTTCTTCTTTTGTATTCAAGGTTCGAACCTGGAACCTCTCGGATCTATAACCTGAAGCATAAAGCTCTACCAAATCAGCTACTTCGGCTTGAATACATTCGTTTTTGAATTGGTATATGATGAAATAATTGAGACGTCATATGCGGACTTATAATGACGTCACTCGACAGACAGACAGACAGACAGACAGCTTATTTATATATATTATCTATCTATCTATATTATCTATATTATACTAGCTGTTGGGGTGGCGCTTCGCGCCACCCCAACACCTAGTTGGTGGGGCGCTTCGCGCCCCCCCAAGCCCCCCCCGCGCGCGTATGTCGTTGCGCGCCATTGTAGTTGTATCCCTGTGTCCCACCTGTGAATATAGATAGATTTATATATGTGTTTCAAACTACGTTAAAATTGCGAATATACAACATTTTTGGCTTTCCCACTACTGGGAGCTTTCCGTTTCCAATTGCCAGCAATTGATCTGAAAATGTTTGACCAGAGTCATCGTTTTGCAATCGGACACGCATATTTGTAGTTAATTTTAATATTTTTACGTGTGCCCATAAATTAGAATTTTTCAGGCAAGCATTCATTTCGTCTGCAGGAGTTAAACTACGTAAAAATTGCGAATATACAACATTCTTGGCTTTCCCATTGTCTGTGCATATACAAAGCCGTATGTACTAATAATGACGTCATATGCAAACGCTCTTTTTACAAACAAACAAACATGCATACACACAACTCGTTTTTATATAGATAGATAGATATAGATATATATATATATATATATATATATATATATATATATATATATATATATATATATATATATATATATATATATATATATATATATATATATATATACATATATATATATATATATATATATATATATATATATATATATATATATATATATGTATATATATATATATATATATATATTATATATATATATATATATATATATATATATTGGGGTGGCGCGAAGCGCCACCCCAACAGCTAGTATCTATATATATAAAAATAAGTTGTCTGTCTGTGGATCAGGTGACGTCATGTTTCTGTGTCGACTGACGTCATGAAGTTAGTTGTCGTCATTTTTGCTATGACGGTGACGTCATTAAAGATATTTAAGACATATATGTTCACGTAGAAATCTATTAATGTTTAAGTTAAAAATGACTGATGAACTTACAATGGCAAAAGCCGATGAAGATGCTCAAAGAGTCTATGCCAAAAAACTTGCTGTTGATAGAGAAAGTCAGAAAAGAAAGCGTGCCGAGGAATCAAAAGAACAGCAAGGAAACAGGCTTGAGGCTAAAGAACGCAAAACCGCGCAGTTAGATGAAGATCCACCTGGACAGCTAAAAAATACTGTAAAGAAAAAACACTCAAAGAGAAATTACAGACCGGGACACAAATGACGACCGGGAGAGAGAAAATATAAATAACGACCGGGACACTCAAATAGAAATTACAGACTGGGATACCGGGACACAAATGACGACCGGGACACAGGGAATATAAATGACGACCAGGACACAGGTATTTAAGAATATCATTCAAAGACAAATCTTTAATTGTAAGAAGACCGTTGAAAGAGAAATTTCTAATTGTAAAATGACTGAAGAACCTACAATAGCAACGGTACCACCATCGAAGTAGATAACCAGTGGGTTGTTCCATATTCCCCATTATTATCAAAAACATTTACTGCACACATAAACGTTGAATACTGTAACTCCGTAAAGGCAATCAAATACATATGTAAATACGTCAACAAAGGCAGTGACATGGCAGTTTTTGGCTTGCAGCCCGAAATCAAAGATTTCGACGAAATCGTACAATATCAGGCTGGAAGATACATAAGCAGTAATGAAGCTGTTTGGCGAATTCTTTCATTTCCGATACATGAACGTAGTGCTGATTTCTGTAATTTAGTGACGTCCAAAAATGAATTGATTGAAAAAGTATTTCCGAATATTCTAAAAAATTATAAAAATAATAAATGGCTAAGTGAAAGAGCGATTCTCGCACCCAAAAATATAGACGTCCACGAAATCAACAATATTGTTTTGACCAAGATTCGAGACCAGGCAGTCCTTTACAAGTCAGTCGACACAGTTTTGGAACCAAATGAAGCGGTTAATTATCCATCTGAATTTTTAAATTCCATAGATCTTTCGGGGTTTCCACCACACGTGCTACAACTAAAAATAGGCGTACCAATAATACTTTTAAGAAATATCAACCCACCAAAGCTTTGCAATGGCACGCGACTTGCCGTAAAAAAAACAATGGAAAACCTACTAGAGGCCACAATCTTGACAGGGCCTTTTGAGGGTGAGGCTGTTCTTATTCCTCGCATTCCCATGATTCCAACGGATCTGCCTTTTCAATTTAAAAGATTGCAATTCCCAATTCGATTAGCATTTGCAATCACCATTAACAGAGCTCAAGGTCAATCATTAGAAAAATGTGGTATAGATCTTAATACTGATTGTTTTTCCCATGGACAATTGTACGTTGCATATTCTAGGGTCGGTAAACCTGACAATCTATTTATATGCAGCGACAATTGGACAGCGAAGAAGTTGTATATTCACAAGTTTTACGCAGTTAATTTGTATTGTGTCTATCTATCTATTTATCTATATAAAAACGAGTTGTGAGTATGCATGTTTGTTTGTTTGTAAAAAGAGCGTTTGCATATGACGTCATTATTAGCACATACGGCTTTGTATATGCACAGACAATGGGAAAGCCAAGAATGTTGTATATTCGCTATTTTTACGTAGTTTAACTCCTGCAGACGAAATGAATGCTTGCCTGAAAAATTCTAATTTATGGGCACACGTAAAAATATTAAAATTAACTACAAATATGCGTGTCCGATTGCAAAACGATGACTCTGGTCAAACATTTTCAGATCAATTGCTGGCAATTGGAAACGGAAAGCTCCCAGTAGTGGGAAAGCCAAAAATGTTGTATATTCGCAATTTTTACGTAGTTTGAAACACATATATAAATCTATCTATATTCACAGGTGGGACACAGGGACACAACTACAATGGCGCGTATTTAATATGGCGCGTAACGACTTACGCGCGCGGGGGGGAGGGCTTGGGGGGCGCGGAGCGCCCCACCAACTAGGTATTGGGGTGGCGGGAAGCGCCACCCCAACAGCTAGTATTATATAAAAATAAGTTGTCTGTCTGTGGATCAGGTGACGTCATGTTTCTGTGTCGACTGAAGTCATGAAGTTAGTTGTCGTCATTTTTGTTATGACGGTGACGTCATTAAAGATATTTAAGACATATATGTTCACGTAGAAATCTATTAATGTTTAAGTTTAAAATGACTGCTGAACTTGACAAAATGAAATGACTGATGAACAATGGCAAAAGCCGATGAAGATGCTCAAAGAGTCTATGCCAAAAAACTTGCTGCTGATAGAGAAAGTCAGAAAAGAAAGCGTTCTGAGGAATCAAAAGAACAGCAAGGAAACAGGCTTGAGGCTAAAAAACGCACAACCGCACAGTTAGATGAAGATCCACCTGGACAGCGAGAGTCAAAACATATCAAAACTGAAAATGATAGCGATGATGATTGGGTTTGGGATTTTGACTTGGATAAGGTCATCAATGCCTACCAGATTTTAGTTAAAAAAACAAAGGCTCGGCGATGTGTATTTCATAGTGAAGCCGAAAAATAAAGAAGAAAAAGAAAACTGAAAAAAGAAAAAATGTAAAAAACTAAAAAATACTAAAAAGAAAAAACACTCAAAGAGAAATTACAGACCGGGACACAAATGACGACCGGGACAGAGGGAATATAAATAACGACCGGGACACTCAAAGAGAAATTACAGACTGACGTCATGAAGTTCGTTGTCGTCATTTTTACATCAGAAATTTATAACTACACTTTAGTTATTATAGAAGATTTGTGCGTACGTATGGCAAACAAACCTCTTCAGGATTTGGGAATGCCTTCACCTAACCGTATCGCTGCTGTTTCGACATGTGTAGAATTGAATCGTGAACAAAGTTACAGTACGAGTGATCTATTGTCGTATGGACAAAATAACATTTCTAAGTTAACGTCAGAACAAAAAGACATTTATGATACGATATTTAATTGTGTCGATAACAACGTTGGAGAAATTTTCTTTTTGGATGCGCCAGGAGGTACTGGTAAAACGTTTGTGATAAAACTGATTCTGGCATCAATTCAATCAAAAAATGATATAGCGTTGGCAATTGCGTCGTCCGGAATAGCCGGAACATTGCTGCCTGGTGGAAGAACTGCTCATTCCGCTTTGAAATTGCCTCTGAATTTGCATTCTACAGAAACTCCCACGTGCAATATTTCCAAATCATCTGGGATGGGTAAAGTATTGCAGCAATGCAAACTTATTATTAGGGATGAGTGCACAATGGCACACAAAAAATCGCTCGAGGCGCTGGATCAATGCTTGAAAGATTTGAGAGGGAAGTCGAAACCCTTTGGCAGCACATTAATATTGCTTGCGGGAGGTTTCAGGCAAACATTACCTATAATACTTAGATCAACTCCTGCAGACGAAATGAATGCTTGCCTGAAAAATTCTAATTTATGGGCACACGTAAAAATATTAAAATTAACTACAAATATGCGTGTCCGATTGCAAAACGATGACTCTGGGCAAACATTTTCAGATCAATTTCTGGCAATTGGAAACGGAAAGCTCCCAGTAGACTCAATTTCAGGACGTATACAACTACCTGCTGATTTCTGTAATTTAGTGACGTCCAAAAATGAATTGATTGAAAAAGTATTTCCGAATATTCTAAAAAATTATAAAAATAATAAATGGCTAAGTGAAAGAGCGATTCTAGCATCCAAAAATATAGACGTCCACGAAATCAACAACATTGTTTTGACCAAGATTCGAGACCAGGCAGTCCTTTACAAGTCAGTCGTCACAGTTTTGGAACCAAATGAAGCGGTTAATTATCCATCTGAATTTTTAACTTCCATAGATCTTTCAGGGTTTCCACCGCACGTGCTACAACTAAAAATAGGCGTACCAATAATACTTTTAAGAAATATCAACCCACCAAAGCTTTGCAATGGCACGCGACTTGCCGTAAAAAAACAATGGAAAACCTAATAGAGGCCACAATCTTGACAGGGCCTTTTGAGGGTGAGGCTGTTCTTATTCCTCGCATTCCCATGATTCCAACGGATCTGCCTTTTCAATTTAAAAGATTGCAATTCCCAATTCGATTAGCATTTGCAATCACCATTAACAAAGCTCAAGGTCAATCATTAGAAAAATGTGGTATAGATCTTAATACTGATTGTTTTTCGCATGGACAATTGTACGTTGCATGTTCGAGGGTCGGTAAACCTGACAATCTATTTATATGCAGCGACAATTGGACAGTGAAGAATGTTGTATATTCGCAAGTTTTACGCAGTTAATTTGTATTGTATCTATCTATCTATCTATCTATATAAAAACGAGTTGTGTGTATGCATGTTTGTTTGTTTGTAAAAAGAGCGTTTGCATATGACGTCATTATTAGTACATACGGCTTTGTATATGCACAGACAATGGGAAAGCCAAGAATGTTGTATATTCGCAATTTTTACGTAGTTTAACTCCTGCAGACGAAATGAATGCTTGCCTGAAAAATTCTAATTTATGGGCACACGTAAACATATTAAAATTAACTACAAATATGCGTGTCCGATTGCAAAAAGATGACTCTGGTCAAACATTTTCAGATCAATTGCTGGCAATTGGAAACGGAAAGCTCCCAGTAGTGGGAAAGCCAAGAATGTTGTATATTCGCAATTTTTACGTAGTTTGAAACACATATATAAATCTATCTATATTCACAGGTGGGACACAGGGACACAACTACAATGGCGCGTAACTAATATGGCGCGTAACGACTTACGCGCGCGGGGGGACTTGGGGGGGTGCGAAGCGCCCCACCAACTAGGTGTTGGGGTGGCGCGAAGCGCTACCCCTACAGGTAGTATCTATATATATATAAAAATAAGTTGTCTGTGTGTGTGTGGGTCTGTCTGTCGGGTGACGTCATTTTTGTGTGTTGACTGACGTCATGAAGTTAGTTGTCGTCATTTTTGTTATGACGGTGACGTCATTAAAGATATTTAAGACATGCGTTCACGTAGAAATCTATTAATGTTTAACTGTAAAATGACTGATGAACTTACAATGGCAACAGCCGAGGAAGATGCTCAAAGAGTCTATGCCAAAAAACTTGCTGCTGATAGAGAAAGTAAGAAAAGAAAGCGTGCCGAGGAATCAAAAGAACAGCAAGGAAACAGGCTTGAGGCTGATAGAGAAAGTAAGAAACGAAAGCGTGCCGAGGAATCAAAAGAACAGCAAGGAAACAGGCTTGAGGCTGATAGAGAAAGAAAGAACAGCAAGCGTGCCGAAGAACTACAAGAGCAACGCAAAACCATGCCGAGGAACTACCAGAGCAACATGAAACCAGACTTGCTGCTAAAAGAGAAAGTGAAAAAAGAAGGCGTGCAGAGGAATCACAAGAACAGCAAGAAATCAGACTTGCTGCTGAAAGAGAAAGTAAGAAAAGAAAGTGTGCCGAGGAATCAGAGCAACCTGAAAGTTATCGCCTGGCATTCAGGTACAGCCCAGTCGATGATTATAGCTTGAGTAGATGTGTTCAAATCGGGACTATGTCTAAAATTTTTCCCTATTGCAAGGCCTTGAAATTCAATGGTGAAACAATGGGAATGTGTTGCGCCTCAGGAAAAGTTAAACTTCCTCTATTGGCTGCACCACCAGAGCCATTGAAGACTTTCCTTACTGGAACTACGTCAGAATCTAAGCGTTTTTTGTCACAAATCAGAAAATATAACTCATGTTTCCAAATGACGTCGTTTGGTGCCCAAATCGAAAATCCAGATCAATTTATGTCTACTTTCAAAGTAAAAGGGCAAATTTATCATAGAGCAGGGTCCCTTCTACCATTCTCAGGCGATAATCATAAATTTTTACAATTGTACTTCATCAGTGTTAGAAATTCTGAATTGAACGCACGTTGCAAAATTTCTCCCAACGTTGAAAGGACAATCGTTTCCCAATTGCAACATCTTTTCCACGAAAATAATAATTTAGTGCGTCTGTTCAAAACAACCATCGATTTGATGCCTACTGATACGCATAAAATTGTTATTTCCGCTGACAAAACGCCTCCCGGCCAAAATGTGGGTAGATACAATGCTCCAACTATCGACGAAGTAGCAATCGTTATGGTTGGTGATCAGTTTTTACTTCGAGATATTATTCTTCATAAGCGAAACGCTCAGTTGTTAAGAATTGCTGAAACTCATCGATGCTACGATGCCCTACAATATCCTATCATTTTTTGGGATGGAGCCGACGGCTATCACTTTAATATTAAATTGATGAATCCAGCCACTAACAAAGAAATGAATAAGAAATGCAGTGCAATGCATTATTATTCCTATAGACTAATGATTCGGCAGGATGAAGAAAATTATATTTTAAAATGTCGTCAATTGTTTCACCAATTCGTCGTTGATATGTATGCTAAAATTGAATCAGAACGTTTGCTATATATCCGCCTGAATCAGACCAAGCTCCGCTCTGAACAATACATTCATTTGCGAGATGCAGTTATTAATGACGGTAATACCACAAACGTTGGAAGATTAACAATTTTACTTTCGTCATATGCTGGCAGTCCCCGTCATATGCATGAATATGCTCAAGATGCTATTGCGTATGTTCGTCTCTATGGTCGTCCAGATTTATTTATTACATTTACATGTAATCAATCTTGGGACGAGATACTGCAGCTTTTACTTCAAGGACAATCGGTGGTTCATAGACATGATATTACGGCCCGTGTCTTCCGGAAAAAGTTGAAATCACTGATAAACTACATAGTAAATTTTGAAGTGTTTGGCTCAGTGCGATGCTGGATGTACTCAGTGGAATGGCAAAAACGAGGTTTGCCACACGGACATATACTAATCTGGCTACATAAAAAAATTACTTCGAACGAAATTGATGATGTGATTTCCGCTGAAATACCTGATGAAAATGTCAATAAGGGATTACATGATTTTTCTCTGCTTAATTTTTCACTTGAAAGTTTTAGGCTTAAATTTAAATATATATATATATATATATATATATATATATATATATATATATATATATATATATATATATATATATATATACTAGCTGTAGGGGTGGCGCGAAGCGCCCCCCCCCCCCAACTACATGGTGGGTGGCGCTAAGCGCCACCCCTACAGCTAGTATATATATATATATATATATATATATATATATATATATATATATATATATATATATACATATATATATATTTAAATTTAAGCCTAAAACTTTCAAGTGAAAAATTAAGCCCTTATATTAGTAAAAATTCACAGTTAGAAATCGGCCAAGCTAAGGGAAGAAATCCCCCCGAGCTTTTGATGGCTTTGGGCTTCGCCAAGTATCAAAATTTTAGTTATCGGTTTTTTCTTACAGGAATGTGTTGCAAGTTAATTGGCAAGGCTTGCAATAAATGGGATGGACCACTTATTCCCAATTTATGATCAAGCCACGGTGCGATCAAAGAGCCTCCTTATGGCTAATATTAGGTAAGGACAGGCACAGCCAGGTCAAATCAAAGTAGCTAAGTAGGTCGTGATCTTGATTATAAATAAGCATCAGGGGATGTATCAGGGAATGTGTCAGGGGAATAAGCATCAGGGGATGTATTTGTTGACTGTCAAGGAAGGGAATCCATCAAGTTTTGGTTTTTATGACCAAGTTGATCATTTGCAAGGCTCAAAGCTGTTTTTGAGGTCAGTGTTCATAGAAAGCCTTTTTATGTATATTCAACGACTTTAAAAAAAATATTATTCTATTGATGGCCATATCAAATGAATGTGCATGGAACCTTCCTAAAAATACCCCTATCCACATCATTAAAAGCTCAAATCCACCAAATTAGTGCGTCCTCGCAACAAGAGGGATGTCTACACATGGATATCACAACATGCTCACAACAAGAGGGATATCTACATGCTTATTTGAGACTGCCTTTTCTTGTACAATTCACAGTGAATGTCTATACAGCTCTTAGAATTATTACACTTTCTTTTCTCTAGAAGTGCTTTATTTTCCTTATAAATTCCTTTAAACTCCAAAAATGTTTCCTTTTTCATAAGCGATTTTAACAGAATTTAGTTCTTACTTTAACAAATAGTTGTTGGCAGCATTTTTTTGTACACACTGATTCAGCCTTCTCATACCCTTTCCACTCTTCCCAATAACGTTATTTTTAGCAAATAAACTATCAATATCAATATTCGTTTTCAGTAATAATCACAATCATAATACGTTTTCAGAAATTTCGGCACTACTATCTGTATTCCTGTCGCTAGAATTCGTTTGATCAAGTTCATCATCAACGTTAACAATAAATTCCCTTTTTGACGACTTGATCCACTTCTTCACAACATCAAAGACCGAAAATGGACAGTCTGAGTAATGGCGTCCACAACTTTTGGCTGTTGTGTTTCCAATACGACCGATTTGTCTAGCTTCAATGTAGTCGTGAAGAAAATCGTTCATTCCCTCCTTTGGGCTAAAAACAAAAGAAAAACATAATCATAAAAAGCCATAAGAAAATGGATCCAAAGCCTCCATGATCAATAGCGGTGCAAAAGGTTATTGGCAGCGCTGCTTAAATAAATAATATGAAAAAAACTTCGTTTTCTTAAAGAGTTAAAGAGGCTGCGTCCCAAAGTCGAACCTTAAAACGTACAGGAATTAGAAGAGGCAGTTGGGGGGCTGCCGCCCCCCAAACCCCCAGCTTTTAAAGACTCTTTTGTACAGGTTTTTTGTTTTATTGCTAACCTCCCGCTCTTGGCTTCGGAAAGGCCCTCTTTTAATTAACAAAAAATTGAAATGAATGGATAATGGAATAACTTCGAAAAATGTTAAAACACAAGAAGACAGGAGAACCATTACGCCGAAACTAGTAATTAGTAACAATGAAGTCCCCCCACAAAAAAACCTGTACAAAAGAGTCTTTAAAAGCTGGGGGTTTGGGGGGCGGCAGCCCCCCAACTGCCTCTTCTAATTCCTGTACGTTTTAAGGTTCGACTTTGGGACGCAGCCTCTTTAACTCTTTAAGAAAACGAAGTTTTTTTCATATTATTTCTGTATGTTTTTCTACAATCCATGGTGGATGTAATTTAATAATTCCTGTACTCCTCGTAAAGGAATTAGGAGAGGAAGTTGGGTGGCTGCCGCCCCCCCCCCGCTTTTAAATCATTGTATAAAATAGAAAAAAAATAGACAGAATGACCGAAATGTTTCTTTTGCTCATAAGAAGCTAATATTCTGTTATCTCTCAAATGATAAGCAGTCCAGGTGTTAACAAAATTATACACTTTTATTTTGATCGCTACGTCCAAAAGCCTATAATAAAGAATTTATTCTAATTGCTCATAAGAAGCTAATATTCTGTTATCTCTCAAATGATAAGCTGTCCAGGTGTTATCAAAATTTTTTTGATGTTGTGAAAAAAAGCCGCCCGTAAGGGACTTAACTTGAACTCTTGACCAGAGGATTAAAAGTCCCACGCTCTACCGACTGAGCTAATCACTTGCATGTGTGTAAATATAACTTCTCAATAAATTTTAAAAATTTCAAATTAACATGGGCTCTTATGGAGACGTTAATTAAGTAGCTAATGCGTGGTTTCTGGAAAACAGGGAAGGAGTTATCGGATCGAGCTGAAATTTCGCAGATAAGCTCCTGGGCCGTAGGGGACCTTAACTTGTGAATTTCAGCCCGATCGGACAACGTTAAAAGGGGGGGGGGGGGGGTGGGGTTAGGGGGTCGAAACTTTCGGGGGTTAAGATTTTCCTACGAAACTTTCAAGGGCACTTACTCGGAGAATTCCACATCGAATGAGTCTTCATAAACCCAGATCCGATGTCGGATGTGACCTGTAGGCGTCTAGGAAAAAAAAGAAAATGAATTTTAAGTGGCTATGCGTGGTTTCTGGAAAACCGGGAAGGAGTTATCGGATCGAGCTGAAATTTCGCGGATAAGCTCCTGGGCCCTAGGGGACCTTAACTTGTGAATTTCAGCCCCATCGGACAACGTTAAAGGGAGGCTGGGGTTGACGGGTCGAAACTTTCGGCCAGATTTTCCCCATGAAGGAAAAGTTGGAGGGGGATGAAATTTTGTAGGTTTCTTAGTTGGAGCTCGGGCTACGAAATGCATCCCTCTGCGACCACTGGAACCGAAGATCGCTTAACATTGTCGTGTGTCGCCTCTTTATAGAGGCACGAGTGTGCCTCCTTGAAAGCAATGTGGTTTCAGTCCATTATTTATCTCTTTCTACTTTTTTTCTGTTGTACCCACAAATCTTTGTGTGTAGAGATTTAAAATCTTCAGAGGGGCCTCTTTGGATTCAAAAATGAAAGTTCGAATGACAGTCTTAGGAGTTCAAGATGATTGGGGAAAAACAAACCATCTTCACTCCCTTTTATTGCCCTTACTCCCCAAATTACACCAAATAAAAAATCACGACAACCATTTGGTTGAAAATAGTCAAAAAGTAAAATACCTATGCATTTAGAGATGAAATGACCTTCCCAAGTCCCTTGGAGTAAGGGTTATAAGTTACGCCTTTTGGCAACTGCCAACAAATAGGGTTTGTTATATCGAAAAGGAAACATTTTTGATCCTGGGCCTCAAAAAACGCAATGGGAACCATTTACAGGGATATCAAACTTAATGAAAATGGGCTATGTGTAGAAAGACTGTCAAAATAGAATATTAGCAGCATTTCCTGAACGACCGAGAAAATTGTATTTCCTGGCCAATACGCCTACTACTATTATTACTAGTACTATTGCTACTGCCGTTACTACTACTACTGCTGCTGCTAATACTGCTGCTATTCCTACTACTACGAAAATTGTACTGTTACTACTGCTACCACTATTACTACTTCTAACCTCTACCACTACTACGGCTGCTGTTACTACTACTACACATAATAATACTACTACTACTGGCCCTAAAAATCAAATGGTAATTTCAATTCATGATTTTGATTCTTCTATTATTTTCAAATTACTATGAGAAATTGTTCATATGCGTCTGTATAGTTTTGTAGAGGCTAATATTTTTCTGAGGGAGACCTAATTTGGATTTTGCAAAGGGCACTCGACGAAGAAAACTTTCCAATGACTTGTAGAATCAATTGACAGTGGTCAGGACAGAGGTGAAACACCTTAATGATAAATGTTTACAAAGAATTTCCCACAGTTGATGTTCAAACTCTACCAAGTCGGATACAGTCGTTAGATATCCACTAAATATGCTTCAAGTGCTTTGAAAGCTATCTCACAGGGATATCCCTCAAACTAGTGTTGAATGCTATTAGTTCAGCGGCATATTCAGTGAGGTGTGAAACACCACGTAGGTCAGTGCTAGGTCCAATGCTTTACCTCATCTAAATCGATCCCGTGCGTCTTTACTTGGAATATATGTCTTACCTTGTTTGCTGACGATAGAATTTTAATAACGTTTGTCTTATCTGAGAATCAGCTGGTGAGAAAAGTGGATCTTGCATTGGAAAGAACGGGGATTTTACGTCATTAAATTTATAGTGTGCGTCACAAGACAATTTTAATGACGTTTTGTCGAGTTGTTACACCGCTGGATGTTCTGTCAGAGAAAGTTAATAAAAATATGATAGTAAGTCAAAAGAAAGTATGTACATGCAGGTTATCTTAAAGGCGTATCAGCAATATCTCAGGAACAACTGAGAGTATTAAGCTGATAGTCATAGGACTACTACTGATACTACCACCCCCACTATTGCTACTACTACTACTACTACTGCTACTACTATTAATAATACTACTACTGCTACTACTATTGCTTCTGCCACTGCTACAAACGTTACTGCTACTGCTGCTACTAAAGTTGAACCTAATAGAAAGTTTTTGAAGTGCGGTTGGGTGTCAAAATGCGATAGATTTAATATAAATAGGAATGTAGAATCTGGATACCAAAGGAAAGTACCGCTTTTCTGCTTTACCGAACTTTCAGGACTATCTTAAGATGTAAGGCAACCATTAAAGGAAAATAAAGAGTAATTCTAAAAACTTAAAAAGTGAATAAATAAAGTCCTCGAAACCCCTTCAAAGCAAACCCTTTAGAAAAACCTTTTTTATTTTCTCTTCTGAAATGTTTTGGAAAATGAAGGCTTACCATGGGTGGCATTTATAACTGGACACTTCAGCTTCTGATCTTTAATTCGACTAAAATTACCTCCCCCCCCCTCTTAAAAATAAATAATATTGGGAACTATAGTTTTGCATATAGTTTTCACGATTTGACAAAGAATCTTTTGAAATAACTACATTAACCACAGCTAAGTTTTTTGAATAAGCATATTAACCAAAGCTACGGAAAGAATAGGATGAAATAAGAGACCCTGCTTTGAAACAAAAGGCGTGGTTAGGCATAATGAGATTCCTTTTGAGTTTACGTAAGTATACGTAATTGTTATGGTTTTAAGTTGTGCATTATGTATTTAATCTGTAGAGACGCTGCACCCTGTTGTCTAGCGTTCAGCACACTGTGCCACTGTTATCCAGAGTTAACTAACCTTTAACGTTGTTGTACAAAGTAAATTGACCTATATCGTCATTTTCAATTACAAAATCTCAATTCAAAATTTTCAATAAAGTTTTCAATTAATAGAGGCAATTATAAAAATCAATAATTAATACTCGTTTCTAGTAAATCTCAGTTGGAAGATCTCCTTAAATTTAAGTTCAGCTGTTCATGGATTAAGACGCTACCTATAGTCATTAGGGCCCAAACTTAGGTCAATAGTCTCGCCAATACGAGGTCTTCCCACTGCAACTAGTGGCTATAGTTACTTTACTTCGCCTGATCTGGTGACAGACAGAAAAAACTGAGCTGGCAAGATAAGGTTTTCAATTAAATCAAACTGGATTTGTGGAGAGGAGAAATCAAAACAACTTTCCTTACTGCTGTGCTAGAAATAGCAGAAGTCCCATTGGAATACGCAGTACTTCACGATGTCGACCAATTAATCGAAAAAGATAAGAATTTTCACCGAATTTGCACCGTCAAACTTGAGACGGTGCAGAATTGCAAAGATATGTTGATTCCCATCCTGCACTGGTATCTGGGATCATTGCTTTTCTTAAGTCCAAAGTAATTTCAATGATTTAAAGAACATGAAAATCGGAACTAGGAATATTACGACGTTAAGAAATGATTATTGTATCGACATTCTGACTGATGAATTCAGACAATTCGAACTGGACTTACTAGGAGTTTCAGATGCTCAAATCCAAGGTGTAAGAAACATTAAAATTAGGTGATATAGAGTCTCTTTGCTCAGGCGAGAAGGATGGGGTGCACACACAGGGAGTACGGGTCATGATGAGTAAGGAAGCTGCTGAGTCTTGTTTAGTATGTGAAGGTATTAATAATAGAATAATAATTGCTCATTTTATGGCCAAAAAGGCCAGGGTATCATTTATAGTAGCCCTTTTGAGCCGACTGACAGAGGTACTAGCGACTCAGATGAATTTTATTTAAAGTTAGAAAAGCAAACAGTCAGGGTCCCAGGTAGGCATATACTGTTCCTACTAGGAGATTTTAACGGTCGGTAGATATTGGGTTAGATGGTATCCTAGACTAGGAAACTAGACTAGACTAGTGTAGGAAAAGAATGAATTTTGTAATTTTGAAGGTATAACCATCTAGTTATAACCAATATGGTGTTTAGTCATAAAATGGCCCATAAGTTAACATGGTATTCACGTGATGGTAAAACATCAAACCTTATTGATAATGTTGTAGTAATATTGATTATGGATTGATTCTGTATTGTTATAATAACAATAATTTATTTGTGACCCACTTCAAACAGCGGAGTATAAAAAAAAACACACAGAAAAAATGGGTTAGATGGTATCCTAGACTAGGAAACTAGACTAGACTAGTGTAGGAAAAGAAAGAATTTTGTAATTTTGTAGGTATAACTATCTAGTTATAACCAATATGGTGTTTAGTCATAAAATGGCCCATAAGTTAACATGGTATTCACGTGATGGTAAAACATCAAACCTTATTGATAATGTTGTAGTAATATTGATTATGTATTGATTTTGTATTGTTATAATAACAATAATTTATTTGTGACCCACTTCAAACAGCGGAGTATAAAAACAAACACACAGAAAAAAACACAAAAATAAACAAAAAAAAAACTTCTGATAACACATTAAATTATTGTAGAAAACATTTTAGAAGATCATGAAAAGGGTTAATAGTAAAATGTATGGAGTCTTAGAGTGTACTTAGAGTTTATTTATTAACTAAACTCTAAATTTTTTTAATAAATCTGGAGCCCAAAAATTCGTTACCATATCACTGTTCATGTACCAGGGAGGAAGATACAAAAAACACGGAGGAAACGAGAATATGATGACTTCAGAGCCTTTATATCTTTTCGTTTTAAAACAGAATACAATCTAGAAAGATATAAAACCGAGTGATCACAAAAGCAAGAATAAATTTGGGAAAGGGCTTTGCGGTTGTATTTCCCCCTGTTAGCAAAAATTTTAGAATAACCCACTTAGAATTTAACCTTAACATCAGAAACAATTTTATTACGATAAGAGACTAAATTGTTAGTAAGGGTAATGCCCAACCACCTTAAAGAAGTCACGCACGGAACGCTAAATTCAGAACAATTAAGTCTAGAAGATTGGTTAGGAGAAGGACCAAAATGAAGGAATTCACATTTATCAGGGTTAAGGGTTAGACCTACATTCGATAAAGCAGTAGAGATACAACGAACAGAAGCCGAAAGCCCAGACTTAGTTCTACTAATGAGAAGAATATTGTCTGCATAGGCAAGATATGAGACATATGAACTACCTAAAAGGTAAGTTGTTGGAAGACTATTTAAAATATCAGCAATACAAATTTTGAAAATTGATGGAGACAAAACTCCACCTTGTCTCTCACTTTGTCTTATGGAGATCTTCAACATAGAAGGATCAGAAGGAGAAGATTTTACATGAAGGAAAGAATGACCATACCAAAATTTTAATAAAGAAACAATAGAAACATTCACTCCACATTCAAGCAAAGAAAACAGGGCTCGAGAGTGAACTACAGAATCAAAAGCCTTAGATAGATCTAAAGAACAAAAATAAAGATCATAGCCCTTCCTGGAAGCATCAGAAAGCAGAGTAGAAAGAACTTTTTGAGCATACTGACATCCCAGACCACGCTGAAAACCAAATTGGTCAATTCCAAAATATATATTACCTGTTATAGAAGGGAGAAGTATTACAACAGTATTGCCTAACTGGATGGCAAGAAAATGATCATTCGAGCATAAGCAAGTGGGATTTAGACAACTTAAGCTACACCTCACAAAACATGCAAGCCCTCCAGAGGGCTTACCAAAAGTTGTGCAGGCATTTATAAGAAATAACTGATGTGATGTACTTCGTTGTAGGAAACTGGAACTGGTGGAAGAGAGAAGGTGTTCTTGTAAGCAGACTATGTCGTAATCATTTATGAAATCGTCGATCATAGAGGCTTCATCCTTAGTGCCATTAATATTAAAAGAGAGTAGGAATATCGAGGGAGCCATCACTTGGCAGCAGAAATCACTTTTTTAAGGACTTGGCATTTTAAGCTAAACGACACATGCGGACCACCACAATTTGCACTTTTCTCATTGAGTTTACAGGGAGACTCCTTCATAGAGACATGAGGTCCTGAGCAAATTGCACAATTTGGACCTGAACTGGAACAGGCAGACTGGATATGGCTGGGGGATCTACACTTGTGGCAGCATCTAAGTGGGGTCAGAAACTCGAATAAGTTCATAGCCGATTTTTTGTCCTGTTTTTAGCAGCCGGGCCTTTGACAATAGATCTGTAAACTCAATCTTGACAACTGTAGAGGCACCAAGACGACTAGCCGACGCTATGCCTGGCTCACTGCAGAACTGTTCAACATCAAAGTCAAGAGGAATTCATTTAGCAATTCCAAGTATTTTTTTTTTGTGACAGTCTTAGTCTCACAAGATGTTACCGTATTTTTAATCGAAGAGCAAAAGACATTCACTGCAGATTTGTCTATATGAACAATCAATTGATCTTTTTGTGCTTTTATACTACTAACACATTCATGACCTGTAACTTTATCCAGAATTTCTTTTCTTTTGAGTGGATTTTCAAGTGAAGCAGGGATCTTGGAAATTACAACAGTCGCAGGGACATTTGGTTCAGTAGGTTGAGGTATTGGTGGAAAATGGTTATCATAAACTTCCGCACGAGACGCAACAGCATTAATGACTTGTTCCATTCGCGTGAGCTTCGAGGATAGATGTGAAAACATCAGGTCAGGAACCGAAGGAACCTCATTAGCTGACAAGATAACATACGTAGGTACGGTTAAATCTTGAGAATCACATTTTGCCAGCAGTTCAAGAATATCACGTAAATGACTCTGTGTAGCCTTATTTCCTGCACGTCTTGGGCAAATTTCTCCTGGCAAAACTTCTTTCCAAAAAGCAGACTTTGCGGCCGCAACAGCAGCTGCATCAAAGAATTCCAAGGCATGCCGAATAATAAGATCATCACCAACACCATTATTTCGACTAAACTGCAAAAAGTTCAGAACTGGCAAATAAACCAGTTCTCCGCTCGCCATTATTCCCGAGCGATTATCACCCATTTTATTGGTGGTTTCCTTACGAGAAAAGTAAGGGAAGTGTTGAAGGTTGGCTACCTCGTCCCCGCAATTTAAGGGGCACGCCCGGTGGGTACCACGGCTCTTGCTATCAACTCACTCCCCCCCCCTTCTGCTTAATTTTCTCTCGCCACCCCTATCAGAACGTGATTGCCTATAAATATCGGAATTCCTAATTATATTCTTACTGCTTAATGGCTAAATGAAGTGTCTAATTTCTTGCTAAAAAACTAGTCAGACAGGTTTCGTAAGAGATCTTCGTTTGTCGACAGATTGCAAAATAAGTTCATAAAAACTTGCCAAACAGCTTTGTTTAAAATCCAGAAAAAGGTTATTATTTAGTTGTTCACGCCTTCACGGAAAAAAATATAAAGAAATAGTCTTATAGCTTAAGACTGACAGTATAATACAAGATAATAGGGTATATAGGAGTGCTGTTATTGATGTTAAAAGTTAAGATCACCATCTAGTAGTGTCTAGGGCTAATTTAAGGTAAAAATTTCGAAAGGGTAACTATCTTACCGGGAAATTAGTATACTTATAGACTCCAGGTCGAGAAATTGAGAGAAACTTTCCAGGAACAGTTGAACACAAAACTTAAGACTTTAAAATTTGACAATGTGGAAAACGGTTGGAATTATTTTAGAAAAATAATTTGTGAAGTTACTGATGGTGTCTTAGGGGAAAAAAAAAATTAAGACTGCATCTAGAGTTATTAGTGAAAAAGCTTCATATTCAATAGAGAGGACAAGGGGCTTCTATAGGATCTATCTGAGTGATAGCAATAATATACAAATAAAAGAAATGTAAAGAAGATGTAAAGAGCATTTAAATATGAGCTAAGGAGGTGCGAAGTGGAGAAAATGGATAAAATTGACGAGGATCTAGGAGATGCAGCTAGATGATATAATAGTAAAATATTGTCCTGGCATGTTAATAGATTGAGAGTGAGTAGTCTATCCGCCCTTGTCCCAGTTTCAGAAAGGAACGGGGCCACAATTAATGATAATGCAAGAGTTAAAGAGAATTACGGTGAAAATTTTAGAATGTGCTAAACCGAGATACAGTTTGTGATACCCTTGATGTGATGGAACATTTGTTTAGTGAGTTAGAATTAGTGACATTAGTAAAAGGATTAAAAGATAATAAGGCTCCAGGTACGGATGATGAGGTAAACATGTTTTTTAAATTCAGTGGTGCTAAGGTTAAAAATAAGTTACTGAAGATTGATAATATGATTTTTGAAAAGAAGAAGTACCTAGCAATTTTGGGAAATCCTTAATTAAATAATGGACAAATTTTCGTCAGGAATGAGGCAGACTCTGTTTGCTGACTACGTGCCTCTAGATATGGAGGTTCTAGCCTAACTAAACACTTCTATCAGGACTGCTGCAGCCTCATGCGGCTGGTGGAGCCCAACCTGGGAATCTCAATACCAAGGATTAACATAGCTCTAATCAGATTCCAGGCCTAGGACCGGTTGTGCTAGCGATTCTCCACCTAAAACCCAAGTGCTACAAAAAGTGACAACATTGCCTAGGACCCGGATTTCCTTACAAGATCTTGACCATCGCACCAATGGAAATTCTGACGACGTCAGAAAGACTGACAGACTAAACCTCATGGACTAAAGTGAGCTAAGAACAGCCACCTGGAATTTCTCAACTCTGAATGCACCTGCGTCAAAGAACCATATCTCTAAAAAACTTCCCAAGAGTAAAGTGTCAATTGCGGGTCTTACAGAAACACTTCTTACCGGAGGCGGAGAAGAGTGAATAGGTAACAGTGACTCATTGCTCTAGTCTGGAGGAAGCACAAGAAGGAGTGGCGCTGGCCTTGCACTGAATAGCCTTACAACAAAGGCCTTACTTTTATATGAAGCTGTATCTGACAGATTAATGAAGGCCCACTTTGGTCACAAGTATGGCAAGATGACTGTCATCGTATGCTATGCCCCGACCATCGATTCTGATGATGCGACTACAGAGGATTTTTACTCTGCTTTGTTCAGATGGTTTACGACAGTGCCCCCCAAGATATAACTGTTCTCCTTGTCGACTTTAATGTGACAGCGCACGGTGATATGTGTGTGGCACGGCATGGTTGGTCCTGTGACCCCCGACCCGCTGAACAACAGTGGGCTCTGCCTACTTGAACTAGGCCGATCCCACGACCTTTGTATTGCAAACACCTACTTCTAACGCAAAACTAGTCATCAGTACACGTGTAATTGTAACGAAGTTCGTACAAAGAAGATGATTGACTACATCATCATTTCCGAACGCTGGAGATCATTGATGAAGAACTGCAGAACTTGAAGATCAGCAGAGCTCGGAAGTAGACCAGAGGCTTCTGTGCACTGATCTCCGGCTTCAACTCCATGCCCGACGATCGGAAAGAAAACCCGTCACTGCAAATATTAAGAAACAAAAGGAACCAGATATTTGCTACAAGTACAGCATCGAGGTGTCGAATCGCTTCGAGCCTCTTGGTTCACTTGATTGCGGTGAAGATCTCCGGAAGTATTTTAAATCGCAGACCAGCAAAACAGCACAACTAGTACTTGGCAAGAGGAGTTACCCGAAGAAATTTTGGCTAACTAATGAAACACTGCAAGTCCTAGAGTAAAGTTAGAAGGCAAGATTTCCTGGGGCATGACCACATATCAAAGGCTCAAGGGAGTGCAGAACAGACTTCTCCACCGGGATAGAACCAACTTTATTGAAGGAAAGCCCATTAAATTGAACTATCTCCAAAAAATAAATACATGGGCAGGCTATTCAAGCATCTCCGAGATCTATCTGAAAATAAAACTCCCACATTAGGTCCCGTCCTGTCCATTGATGGGGCATTTCTTTCTGATGAAGGTTCTTGTCTTGAGTGGTTGAAGGACCACTCCTATTCACATTTCAACAATAATAGTCCGTCTGTGCCTCCTAATAATAGTCCCAGCCAAACTTGCAGTCAAGGACCCGAAAGAAATGTTACTCCAGATGAGCCTTTCAGTCCCTCAGAAATCGAACATGCAGTGAAAAGGATCAAAAATAACAAAGCTGCTGGTATCTGCGGCTTAAACTCAAATCTAATAAAATATGGGGGTGCCTCAGTGTAAGTAAAAAAAAGTAAGTAAGACGACACTAGACCCTTAAGGTCCAAACCAGCGAAGCTGATCTCTGTTTCGTGGCCCTCCTGCCAGGAAGTGCAATGGGACCTAGGGGCCAACCATCCTGGGCTTTCACACACCGTTCGTGCTTAACTTTCTCCAGATTTGTCCAGGTACCCATTTAGAGCTGGGTTGACTCTGGCTGAGCTTACAGACTCACGCCACTGACCCCCGTCCCAAACCAAATAACTGGTTACAACTGGGATTGAACCCGTGCCCCTTGGACAAAGAATTTCCTCACCAGCGCGAGGCCTTCCTGTTTTTCTTCACTGTTCCTGTTTCTTCACACCCTGTTCTCTACACTCTGGCAAATGGAGATAATTCCCGTGGATTGGTGGAAGGATGTCATTATCCCCTTATGGAAGAGGAAAGGCTCAAGAAGCGACAGCTTTAACTACCGGGGAATAGCCTTACTGTAATTCCCTGGCAAGCTGTTTTCAATAGCCCTGCTAGATCTATGTTGGAATGTCATTCGAAAAATCTGGCGACCAGAGCAAGCTGGTTTAATGTTGGACCGTTCAACCGTCGAGCAGATTTTAACAATTCGACAAATAGTAAAGAAGACCACAGAGTTCCGACGGAAAGCATTTATTGTCTTCGTTAACTTCCGTTCTGTATTTGATTCAGTCGATCGAAAGGCTATTGAGCTGGTTCTAGAGTTGACTGGGCTACCTAAAAATATTGCAGACTTCTCAAGGCGCTGCACCATGGGACGGAGAGCTGTGTACAAGTAAATGGTCGACGCAGCCCGTTTTTTCAAATCACTACGGAGGTGCGCCAAGGATATGCAGTGGCCCAAGGGCTCTTCAGTGTCAGCTTAGAATACATAACGACAAAAACCACTTCACGTGTCAGCTTTGTGCTCAAATCCAGTGATCATGCCATCACAGATGTTGATTTTTCCGATGACTCGGCCATTCTGGCGGACTCCTTTGAGCTGTTGCTGGAACCGCCTCAAATTCTGCTACAAGAGGCTTCCAAAGCAGGACTTCCTATAAACTGGAACAAAACTAAAATTTTGGCCATAGACCCATCTTCTCCTACGGTTAAATCTCCATATATATATATATATATATATATATATATATATATATATATATATATATATATATATATATATATATATATATATATATATATATATATATATATATATATATATATATATATATATATATATATATATATATATATATATATATATATATATATATATATATATATACTAAATGTTAAAAGTGAATAACAATATTAGAGACGCACTGGCCATTTCAGAAATGCTTAACAAATAATTTTGCTACTCACGTCAGAACTGCCGTTACAACTTCTCCCAAGAGACCACTATGAGCAATTGGATTACTTTGTAATTCGCAGATTGTGCGAAGGAGACAAGCTTTGCCATCTACTCCTAATGAAGCTAGACCAAACTCTATGGAACGAAATACCTGAAGTCTGTCTGTTTCAGCCAAACTCCTGTAATAGTAAACAAGAGTAATTAAATAACAAAAATAGCACAATAATTAAAGCCAGGAATTTGTTTGGAAGTGCGTGTTGTAATTAATCAGTTGGAAATTTTGACAGAAAGAATAATCATCGGAAACAAAGATCAACGCAATATTAAAACAAAAATTTAATCTGCAAAAACCATGTAAGGGCATCATGACCTTAAGGTATGTATAGTACTAATACAAGAGAGAAAGGTGAGGACTACTTTTACAAATACTTTTGTTTCCACGAGTCAACAAACAGCTATTAAAACAAAGGCTGGAGAATTCAAACGTTATTCAAGAATTATTATCAATGAGTTTTAACCGGAACATTCAAAATTATTGTAAAAATTTTATTTCGTCAATTTGTTATTTGTTTATAATTATTTTACATTTCAATTTTATCTGTTTAGTAATTTCATCTAAACTATTCAGTTTTTAAAAATAGCGTATTACAGAGAATGGATTTAACATTGATCACCCTAGTTTAGAATGGTAAAATCCTAGGAATAATATAATCCTGACAAATAATAGTGTTCAGGATAATACATGATAATAAAAGATGTTCACACCGTCCTTGAAAAGAAAAAGACAGAAAAAAAGACTAAACATAAATTTAGTTTGTTTGTGGTTTGTTTGTGGAATATTAAGTCCCAATAAATATGCCATGTTCTAACCAAAATGTTGGAGGAGTCTCTTCCTAGTTTGGATTTCTCTAAAATACAAATTAAATCACGATTTCCATTAACTCATTATTAACATTTCTTAGTAATTATCCAAGGTGATATTACTTTAAGCTATTAAAAATATTTCAAGTCCCAAAAAAGTTCAAAAAATTATAGGTTCCAGAAAGTCCCAAGAATAAAAAATATCGAAGTACAAAGAGGGGGAGGGAATGAGGGGGTACCTGCAGCCACCGAAAAGAACAAGAGGCTCTGGAGGGGACCATGAGGACCCATACGAATTCACTATCCCTGGTAATGGAAAACCAATATGGCCAGGACCATTGAATTACACAAATGATATCTGTCATGCTACAATTATCAAAACTTTTGGGCATCAAAACAAGTCACAACGACTATCAAAAGAATGTCTGTCCAGTATTTATTTCAAGTCACCATGGGTACTTATTCCGAGGATTATGCCAAAAAAGTGCTCAGAAACAAATCACTGATTTCATCGCCATATATCCAACTCCTCAATTACACAATTAACCTGCTACAATATTTTGACACTTAACGTCAGTAGACCAGTGTCCCAGAAACAAGACATTGGCTGCCTAGAATCTATTTCTAAAATCATAATATCATTGATGACTTGTCAGGCTAGTCGAGTAATGTGTCGTTCTTTCATCAAAGAAGATACTGGGTCCCATGGTTGAATCCTACATAAGACTTGAATTTCATTGAATCAATTGGACACTGCTTAGAAGCTATAAATGTTGTTGGCTCACTTGTTATTTCAAAGAGCCAGATTTGAGGAATGTCACTGAACGTAATGTGTTGTTTCACCAACAACACAATATCAGATAAGGAACAGTTCTTGAAATTCTCGGAAATATGCCATGAACTTCTCGAAAATCAGGATATGTGCCCCCTTGTATTCATTTTTTCACCGAGAACAAGAATGATTACTCAATACAAGATAACAGCATTCTAGAGATTCGTTGAATTCTAGGAAACCGGTTATATATTTTTGGAATATTCTTATCTCAACAAGATATAATAATGTCATATCCGTATGGGCCCATTTGTAACCATTGAAGAGTTTCATCAACAAAATATGCATATATTGTTCCCAAAGATGTGAAATCTCTCGTCTAGGTTCGTAGTTTGACATGAGGGACTAGCAACTCCAATAGCACATCATAAATGACAGCAACTGTACTCATGGAAGGGAAATATGGGATTATTGACTCCAACTGAATACCGGAACTGAATACCGGGAAAGGGCTTTGGCCAAATGTATTGAGAGAATACAAAAGGTTAACAGCTTCAATACAACACCGAAATGGATGTTATGGCTGGACCAATTGAGGGGATACGAGGGGCTAGTGACTCCCATAGCAAACTGGGACAGGCCTACGGAAGGGTGGATTAAAGGGTATACTACTCACTTTAATTCTTGTTCTTTTGTGTTACAAGGAACCTGGTCCCCTTAAAAAAATTGACTGCCGTAAAATCGTATATTTCTTTGGTTACATTGATACCCCTAATTACCGCTCCTCTAGGTAAATTCAATGCTGGCCTCCAAGAATAAAAATAAAAAGTTACCTTTTTTTTAGGAGACCCTCTGACTCATCAAATAAGGAATCTAAAAGTGTTGTTATCGCAATATATATTTCGACTATGCCACGGACTGATAATTTCCCTCCACTTTGTGTTATCAAAGGGAGAGCAAGCTGGTTCTTAACCGCCCATCTGGGGCGGACTAAAATTGGATTTGAAGACACTAAAAAATAAAGTTAAAAATATATTAGTACGAGTATTGCTGCAACTATAGAACCAAAATCTTATATATATATATCCTAGTATATTTTATATCTCTTATATTTTAAACTTCTTCTATCTTAAATATCTTCGTTAGGAAAAACTTTAGTACAATAGGGATGTTATATGAAAAACAAGTTCTTATCCAAATAGAAATAAGATATGATTTATACATAAAGAATAAAACATAAACTAAATAAATCGTACCATTCCCATAAAAACTTTGTGGCCCGTAAAGGAGTGGAAGTCATTTTAAAACTAAGTCATAATGCAAAAAAATATTATGAATACAACTGGATTATAATATAAAGTATAAAATATTTCAGCAAAAATTTATTAAATTGAAAAATTGACACTATTTAGCAGATTCAACTATCACGTCCTATTCAGTACGATCCATATTCCTCTTTAGAGGAAAAACTACTGGTTGGACGATTGGAGCAAAGGGAATTTGATTCCGATTTATGTTACAAAGTGGACATTTAGTTAGATCAGAGATAAAGGCTGGCAAAACGCGATAAGAAGGAGAAGGCCCACAATTCATTTAAACAAATTAGTCAGATAATGGAAATAGAAACTTAATCACTGTTGTAAAATCCTTAACTAAAATTAAGTAGAGTACAATCAGTCCTTGACAATAAAAAATAAATAAATAAAAGTCTGACCTTACTTATGGTTGAAAAGGGACTTAAATAAAATTCATTTTATGAAGATATTAATTAGACAGATCAGAGATTAATGTGTAAAACGCAAAAGAAATGATGTAACATCAACTAAGTTTATAGCTCCCAAACTCATAACTTTATTACAAACCTACGAAAGGGGTTATATTGAGAAAACACGAAAAGAAAAAGGGCAGAAGAGATTAGAAAAGAGTGTAGAGAGCAATAAATTGACAGATAAAAATTTAGACACGAAGATTTAGTATCATGATTAATGTAGATCTATTAATATTTATATTGGTTCTGACCCTCAATTTGGTAGAAACCTTGCCTTGAGAAAATTTTGAATAATGATTATGAATAACTCAAAGTAAAGGAAGGACTTAATACCATTGCATTTTATTTGACATATGGTTGGAGAAATAAATGAAGCTAAGACAACTTATTCTTGTAGAAATTGCCTCATCTTTAGCAGAAATCTGCTTAAGGCTAACCTCTTATGGTTGTAAACATCTTCAGAGGAATGATGAATCATGTTCACACTGAAACCTAACGGAGTTGGTATTCTCTGAAGAAATTAATTGAATTTGGCACAAACACGCAAATAAGTTGAGCCATTACAGTACAATCTAATAAATTGGAACTTTGGAGAAGAAAATGGAAAGAAAAAACTAAATTTGGGTATGTGAAATGGAGATTAGTTTGGGTTGACGTTTTCTTAGTAATTTTAGAATTGCTAAAACAAACTATAATTACAAAAAGTCCAGCTTGGCTTTCCCTTGAATACACATATGCCTTACCAACGATGTCTTGAATATGTAATTCGCGAACTGAAAGCCAAAGAACATTAGAAAGCTAGCCAAGAACTGAAGTTGTTTTTTTCTTAGAAACTCACTTTGTTCTAGTTTAGAGCCTATTGAACTGCCTTATCCTGTAGATGTGTCTCGACTCAAAACTAAACTTTCCAGCCAAGATTTTCCTATTATTTTTGCAATGTACTTTCTACTTACTTTCTAATTTTTAGACTTTACAGCTTTCACTTGAGTACTTGGCTCTATTGTTGCGTATGATGGACTAATAGTAACTAAAAATGGAGAGACTGTCAGAAATTAAAGTTAGCTAGATCATATTTCGCAAGAATTGCAATCATCTAATTCCGACATATTCTACTCCGGACTCTTACCCAATTGACAAAAACAGGTTAAGGGTTTAAGGGTTTATTTTGGTACTTCTGCTAACACTAATTTTCAGCTAGTATATATATATATATATATATATATATATATATATATATATATATATATATATATATATATATATATATATATATATATATATATATATATATATATATATATATAAGTTTTAAACACTTACATAAAATAAAATATTAAAGTAATGAAAGTTGCAACTAATGTTACTTTGTATCAATCTGGTACACGAACTTGGGAAGATGTAAAGAAAGAAGTTTTGAATAGACTGGATAAAGGAGGAGTGTGCGTAGTTGTGTTTGCCTTAGATGGCTTGGTGCTGCATTGAAATGTTAGAAATAATAGTAGTATTGAAGGAAAAGAGCAAACAAGTTAAAAAAAAATCTAGTCAGCCTTATATTTTACAATCTTGTTTACTTTTAGAAAAATCTCTTTTGAGGCCAAACTAAATGTCAAGCTTAATACTTTTTAAGCACAGAAAACGATCCCCTAGGCTAGAATTTTTTTTTTTAATGCTAAGAAACACCTATACAGCGGATGAAGGTTGGGTTTATTCTGTGAAATCAAGTACATATAAAGGTGGGTGAAGACTGGATTCAGACCTTGTATAGATAACCGGTAAAAGAAAATTGAAATGGTGTAATATTTGGAAAAAAAAATGTTTTCATACATAAAAAGAAGAAAGAAAAATCAAAAGTCTCCATAGAAAAGTTGTTTATTTCCCAATGTTGTATTAAAGCAAAGGCTATGAGTTTTTACTATGATGATCTATGCTGGCTTTACCTTGAGCTCTATTCTTTGAACTTCTTTCTATAACTAAATAAATAAAAACCAGATTTTTCTACAGAAAAAAGTAGGAGCATTAAAACGAAAACTAATAGAAATTATTGCTTATATGAGGGGAATATCCACATTTTAAGAGCTCACTCTTTCCGCTAAAGTTTTGTTAGAACTTTTAAAAAGTTTATTACTCTAATTAAACGGCCCATGTTTTTCAAGAGTCACAAGTTAAATTTTGGCGTAAGGAGTAAGGCCTTGAGGAGAAGAAAACCCTCCTCATATACTTAATTATTTCTGTTTGTTTTATGTTTTAATGCTGCTACTTATTTTCAGTTGGAAAAAAATGCGGGAAATTTGGCTTTCCTTCCATAAAAAATTATTGTCTACGGAAAATACTTCAATGAGAAGTTTTTCCCTCATAGAATCTCTTCCCTCCTGACAGGAAGACTTCACCCTGGCAATTCCATCTTAGCTGAAAATTACCCCCGAAAAATGTTTGTGGTTGATTCCAGTGGGAGAAATGTTTCTTAGGACACTTTCAGTTGAAAAAGACTGTATTACCGTATTGTTTCATAAGAATTACAAGAAATCATCTCCATCCGGAAAAGTTTCCCCCTAAAATATCTTAGTCCCCTGCCCTCCGCCCCTTAGTAGAAAGTTACTCCCGGGGGAAATTGCTGCTGGAAAATGGGTCCCATGGAAAACCATCTCGAAGTGAATTTCTCCGAAAAAAATCACCTCCTCCCTCCAAAGAAAGAAACTTTCGGAAATTCCAGTCCTGTAAGAATTTCTCCGCAGTCGATTCCTCTTAACGGGGAAAATTGCTGCTGGAAAATGGGTCCCATGGAAAACCATCTCAAAGTGAATTTCTCCGAAAAAAATCATCCCCTCCCTCCACTGAAATAAACTTTCGGAAATTCCAGTCCTGTAAGAATTTCTCCGCAGTTGATTCCCCTTAACGTCCTTAAATATACAATTAAGTCGGCAAAGAGAAAGTAAGGCAAATAAAAATAATTTCGTAAGGAAATTCTGGCAAATTTTTTCAGTGTAAAATTTCCCCTAGAAAGGTCACCACTGAAAAGTTCCCTTTTCATTCGAAAATTCTCACCGTGGAAAATCTCCCAGCAGGAAACTCATCCCCCCCAAAAAAATGTTCTATACTTCCTTATAACAAATACTATACGTAAACAATGGGTAAATTTCATGAGTTAGAGATATTTCCCCATGGGCTGTGATGGATCATGTTGTCTGCAAAGGCATAGTTACTTGAGGTTTCAACTATGCTGAACAAAGCTATCAAAAATTTTGAAATTTTTGATTGGATAAATTTGAGGGGAAAAGGGAAGTAATAGGGGGTCTCGTTGCCCTCCAGTCTCTTTGGTCACTTAAAAAAGGCAGTATAAATTTTAATTCTCGTTTGAATGAGTTCTTTTACGATACTTGACTATTGGCTGAACCACGATTACCAGGATTCCTTGACTTTTAAGTCAAGAAAATCATGCAAATTTTCTCAAGCTAGGAGTTTTGAATAGGTAACACTCAAACTATTGAGTCATGAATATTTAGAATCAGCATAATAAATTGGATATTTTGCCATATTTATCAAAATCAAAGTCCGATATTTTATAGTTCCGGTTACTAGTGATTCGCTCATTGCTTAAAATTCGTTACCCAGAAGTATTTGATTCTATATAGAATATTCTCTATTCACTATTCTGTATTACAGTATTAATCGATTACTATTTTATTACTATATTTCTACTTTATTGCTCTAAATTACCCTATAATACTCTGTTCTATATCCTATATTTTGTGTATCCTCGGTTCTCTTTGCTATAAATGTTTAAGCTGGATGTGAAACAGTTCGTGGTAACGAACTGTATTAAGGAGTGACCCGTCTCAATAGTAACTAATACTCTAAAAAAATGGAATTTTGATATTAATAGCTACATAAAAAAAATCACATTTTATTGCTGATTCTAAATATATAAGTTTAAATAAGTTTAGTCTTACCCATCAAAAGATGACCAGAGAAAATTTGTCTTATTTTAGAAAATAGGGAGAAAAGACCCCTAAGAGTCATAAAATTTTAACAAAAATCACACCATCAGATTCAGCGTATCAGAAAACCCTATTGTAGAAGCTTAGCTCTTATCTACAAAAATGTGGAATTTTGTATTTTTTGCCAGAAGGCAGATCACGGATTCGTGTTTATTTGTTTGTTTGTTTGTTTGTTTTTGTTGTTTTCTCCAGGGGTGATCTTATCGACTCAATGGTCCTAGAATCTGGTGAGAGGGCTCATTCTAACGTAAATGAGAAGTTCTAGTGCTATTTTTGAGTGACCGAAAAATTGGAGGGCACCCTGGCCCCATCCCACGCTAATTATTTTCCCAAAGTCACCAAATCAAAATTCTGAGATAAAAATTTTCTTCAGCGTAGTCAAAAAACCTTATAACTGTGTCTTTGGGGACGACTTGCTCCCCCACAGTCCCAGTGGGACGGGGTATATCTTACAAACTTTGTCTAGTGCTTACATATAGCAATGGTTATTTGTCTGGACGCTTTCGGGGGGATTTTTAGGTTTTGGGGAAGGGGGGAGTTGATAAGAGGGGGATATGCTCGGGGAACTTTCCTTGGAGGAATTTCTCATGGGTGAAGAAAATTTTCATAAAGAGAACACTGGATTTTCTAGCATTATTTAAAAAAAAAATAATGACAAAATAAATACGAAAAAGTTTTTTCAACTGAAAGTAAGGAGAAGAATTAAAACTTAAAACGAACAGAAATTATTACGCATATGATGGGCTCAGCTCCTCTTTTTATGAGGGGTTTACATCCTAATAAAACCTCGCTCTTTACATTAAAGTATTTTTAGTAATAAAACTATTTATTCTACGGTTTTTGAGATTCAGGGTTCATTCCTAAGAAATTGGGACAAAATTTAAGCTTTAGGGTAAAGAGCGAGGTACTGACGAGGGGGTGAACCCCCTCATATACGTAGTAAAAACATGAGGATACAGAAGTTCTTTACGTAAGATAATTTGTAAGTTACGTATATCTTTTACTAATCAAAACATTCGTAAAAAATTAAAAGTTCTAGTTATCTTTTTAAGTAACCAAAAAATCGAAGGGCAACTAGGCCTCCTCCCCTACTCCTTTTGATCTCAAAATTATTCGATCAAAACTATGAGAAAGCCATTTAGCCGAAAAAATAAATATGTAAATTTTGTTTTAATTATTCATCTGCGGAGAGCCAAAATCAAAACATGCGTTTATTCAAAAACGTTTGAAATTAAAAAAAAACAAATAAGGTTTTTAACGGAAGGTAAGGAGTGACGTTAAAACTTGAAACGAACAGAAATTACTTCATGCATGAAAGGGGCTGCTTCCTCATCAACGCCCTGCTCTCTACGCTAATCTTACTTATTGTTTTAAAATGTGGAGTTAAGAGAAAGAGTCAAAATTAAGCGTAATGAGCGGGGTGTTGATGAAGAAGCAGCCCCTTTCATATAGGAAGTAATTTCTTTTTGTTTTAAATTTTAATGTCGCTCCTTACTTTATGTTAAAAAAACTTTTTTTTTATTTAATTCTTCACCAAGATGAATGAATCTGTAAGATAAATGTGTCCCGTGTTTTTATTGTGGTTTTCCAATATTCATTGGCGAAAATTTTTTGAATTTGAAGATATGAACCAATATTAACTAATAATGAACTAATAATAAATACATTTAATACACTATTGAGCTTAACGTTTATTAACTCCTCTTTTGATAAATACTCCTCATTTAATAATTCCTCTTTTGAAATTCCAAGCATATTTGCAGGAGTCTTTTGTGACCGTTACCTAAGCCTTACCAAAACAATTTTGTTTCTAAGAGTGGGTATCTACATGTCTTAGCATATAAAAAAAGAAAAAAACACTATAACCAAGATCATAGGATGCTTAGATCAAGATGCGTAGCAAAATGAGCACAATGTATAGTTTATATTATTTTTTGAGCGCAATGTATAGTCACCTATTTTTTGTATTTGGTCTGTTTTAGACCCGGGCGGTTTGTATAGAACGGGTTCGTCGTAGGAACTTCAAAATGGGCTCACTTGATCGGAAATTAAAACCGACCAGATACGGAGCCATTATATGACGGAGCCATTTAGACTAATTTCTAAGATTTATGCAGTGTAAGCAATAGCTTTTAAACAAACCGTTGAGCTTCTCTGTTTGATCTTGTTCTAACCTGCCAGACATAACAGGAAAAAATAGATATAAATAAGGAGACAGATGCAAAATTGAGATTTTCCTCAATTTTCCTGTTTTGAGATTTTAATTTTGAGATTTTCCTGTCCTTTTGTGTCTGATCAGCCTTGTTAAATTCAGATTCAGTATCACAGAGAGGGTTGATGTTACAGGGTAGTGAAAGAGGGTATCAGATGGAGCAGTCTAACCCGAACCATTTTTGATCCTTATAAAAGGTACTAAAATTATCAGCTTTCAGTTATATGATTCTCCTCTCAGGCTTTACTACCCTTGCCCCTTCTGAATTGCCTTGGAAGAATAACACATTGATGGCACACATCATTTACTTGCGCACAACTATAGTACTACCTCTGTAACTAAGTCTTAGAAGAATAAAAGAATTCCTACAAAATGTATAACCGTTGAAAGCAAGATAACTATGAGAATAATAAATACCTTTTACCCTATTGATCTGATTTTAAATTCCAGAAAAATTAGTATTCAAGTCATATCACCGACAGCCACAGCCAAAAGTTGAAAGCAGCTTATGACGGAATTGTAACATAGCTAACTATTTCACAATACTTTTACTAACAACTCACTGCAACACCTAAACAAATAAACCGATATCAGATACATGGGCTCCTTCTCTAGATGAATCAAGTCATAGCTTCACTTTTTGCAAAAATCTCCCACTTAAAAAGCTTTTATTACCTTAAAAATCCTTTTTATAACTTTGTTCCACCACATAAAAGGCCAGACGAAGACGATATTTCTTAGGCCAAATACAAAAATACAAAAAGCACAATTTTAGCCAATCTCTGATCCACTAGTCATAAAATATTACCCAGCCTTCTTAACCTTTCTTCGATTATAGTCATAGAAGTGAGGATGGGAAAATAATTTTCGATCGACCTATTATTTTCCATATGTTCGGGTATCAGAACTATCTTGAGACATTGAGACCCAAATATCTTGAGACCCAAATTAATAAAAAACAATTTTGTCATGTACGATGTACCAAATTTGAACCTGCATTAGTTGAAAAAAATTTATAAATTTCACTTAACTAGCAAGATTTTCTGAAAGATAACCTTGTAAATTTGAAGATTTTACAAAAAGGGAAAAACTTGAAAAGAAAAAGACCCCATCCAAAGATGGCTGTGATCATCCTATTGTTTCAAATTAGAACAGTCAAGTTCGACACTATATTTAACCAAGTCAATAAAATTAAAACCTTAACGTGATAGAGCAGACTACACTATTACACCCTTAGCATAACTTTTTAAAACTATATATAGATAATTAGCATCAATGGAATCCATTAGAAACAGTAAAAGGGCATCGTCCTCTGGAAGTTAAAAGCATGGATAAGAGGCTAAACTCTTTGATTTAAAAAAATAGTCAAACATGATTTTATTAAATTTGTTTTTTATGTAATTTTTTTAAAGCTTTTTTTTACATATTCGGTAAAAACCTCAACTTAATCTTGCATTACTCAAAGCCTGAGAGATTTTTTTTACTAAATAAAGTTTTCAAACAAAGACGAAACAATGAAACGCAGCGTTTTGCCAGCAAAAAATAAAAAAAAATCATGGCACACGTCAAAAAATATATCAACATATTCAAGAGATGGTGCTTCTGTACGCAAGGTTTTCTCAGGATCTTAATTTTTCTCGCAGTTTACATCACAACTGTAAAAATATTCTTTAACATAACTTACAAACGTCTTATCATTTCACTTGAGGTCAAATACACAACCACCAAAACTTTTTGGTAAAAGCTAAATTCTGACAAATAACTAAGTAGCAATGCAAAAACAATTTAGTCTAAAACTCTGAATGAGAGTAATACTTTTCAAGGTCATCAATGTCCTTAAAAGGTTATATCCTGTAGGTTATGTTTTGGGAGCATATATGGTTCTTATGGAAGGGATGCTTGTAAAAACTTCAGAGAGGGCTTATTTAATTGGAAGTTGTAAGTTCTATTTTACTTTTAAAGAATGAAAAGGGATTTTAGGGCAACTATCCTCCTTCTCCTCCCTTCTTTCCGCAAATACTAGTGATAAAAAGTTTGAGAAAGCCATTTTGTTATAAATAATTTAAATATTGGTCAAAACAAACCCTCAGAACCTGAGGGGGAAGTGTTTTAAGTTATCCCGCAGGGTCATATAAGGTTTTTATATAAGGAGTGGTCGTATAAACTTCAAAGCTGCCACATTTGATTGGAAATTGATAACTCTAATACTTTTCTTGAGTCAAACGGGTTCAGATGGTATTTACCCCCTCTTCACCCACACACACACACACACGCAAACACCCTCTTTTCAATAAATGAATATGATCAAAATATTGAGATTTGCCAGTTTGTTTCAAATAGTTTGACAGTCAGATAAAAAAAAAACTAGGGGTCAACATAACTTCCCCCAAAGCCCGTAGAAAGGGTTGCAAGTTATGCCCTGGAGGTATATAAGATTTGTATGGAAAAGCGGTCGTATAAACCTCGGAAGGGACGCAAATTATTAGAAATTGAAAGTTATAACTACCTTTTTAAGAGTCAAAAGTGATCCAATGGCAACTAGGCTTCCTATAATAACCCCAAGGCCATAAGGTTCCAGTGTTTAATTTCTTTTTCCACTGCCACTTTATATGGAAGGAACGGTAGTATAAACGTCGGAGGGTGCTCCTTCGATTGGAAATCGGAAGCTATATAGTAATATTTTTGAGCGTCAAAAGTGATTGCAGTGCAGATAGCCCCCACGCCTTATATATATATATATATATATATATATATATATATATATATATATATATATATATATATATATATATATATATATATATGTATATATATATATATATATATATATATATATATATATATATATATATATATATATATATATATATATATATATATATATATATATATATATATATATATATATATATATATATATATATATATATATATATACACATATATATATATAGATGACTAAGTAGCAATGGAAAAACAATTGAGGCTGAAACTCTGAATATCAATGACGCTTTTCAAGGTCATAAAATGTCTTTAAAACTCTTCTTCTTTCAATGTTTATTTTAATATATTCTTAATATTCTTATTCTATTTATTAGAATATTCTATTTATTCTTAAATAAAACTCTGTATTTTATTATAAACATAAATAGAGACCTTTTATTTATTTTAAGGCGAGTCTCAGTGACCAAAATAATGAATTTCGAAGTTCATATTGGAAAAGGATTTTCACTCAAATAAAGTACTGTTTACGTTGGGCCACGTAAAATTTGGCTGCTGAGCCGAAATTTGATTTCTGTCAGAATCTAGTTTAGGCGTTTGAAACCAAGTATTTGTTAACACTCCTGTGTCTCAGTCTTTTTTAAAGTTTCTGCGTTGGCCACCTTCCAAAAATTATCCAATGAATCTTATCCCAAAAATAAAAAATAAAAAGTTTGTAACTCAGTGCAGTAAATTTTTTAAAATTATCAATGGGATAATCTGAGATAATGAGTAATAAACTTAGTTTTATGATATTTATCAAAATTCATTATTTTTTAAACAATTCATTTTTTGCATAGCTTTTGATTCTTATTTTTTAAACAAATATACAGAATGATAAAAAAGTTGAGTTGGACATGCTATAATTAAAAAGCCTAAAAATCATATAACAGCTAATGATAATTCATAGAAATGAAAAGAAACCTAGAATACTAGGTAAATGCATTGAAATGAATATGTTCTAGTTCTTTGCTAATGCTTCACATACTTAGAAAAAAAAACTTTAGGAGTATAATGCGCAATATATAAATGTGGGCGATAAATAAATACACAAGTTTTCATAAAACAGGTCCCAAAATAGAAAAATCTGTAAAAATCGCCGAATAAGGAAAAATCTGAGGAAACGCAAAAATTAGACAAAAGGTAAAGGTAAAGGATACGGCATTAGACTCTACAGTCCGTACCGGCGGTGCTGATCTCCGTTTCTTGGCCCTTCAGCCAGGAAGTGCAATGGGGGGGTTGGGGGCCAGCCATCCTGTGCTTTCGCACACCCTTCCTGTTTACCTTCCCCAGATTTCTCCAGGTACCCATTTAGAGCTGGGTCGACTCTGGCTAAGCTTACAGAGTCACGCCACTGACCCCCGTCCCAAACTGAAGAATTGGGTACACTGGGATTCAAACCCGCGTCCTCTCAGACAAGGGATCCCGAAATTAGACAAGCTTTAATTATATACAAACTTTGTGTATTATTTACATTCAGTAGTCCCACTAGACCAAATTTTGGGGTGGTATTTCCCCAAATTTCCTCAAAAGAAAATCGGATTATTTAAATTCTCACGGAAAATTACCTTATACGAAAACTATTACCATATAAGTGGTAATATCCTCCTTGTTGGCGGATAAAACAAACGAGATTATAATTGTACAAATGTGTGTGAGTTATTCACTTTATTTATATCAAAGCACACCATTCCTCTACCACTGCTTGCGAAAGGCCGGTTTGAAGGCCTTTTTTTCAGCCACAAGGTTTGTAGAAGCACCTTCGTCCGTTGCGCTTAAAAAAATTGATATGCTCTTAAAAGAATTTCCAAATTGTGAAAACTTAAACCATCATAGCCATAACTAATGTTTTCTCTAGTAATATTATAATATCTTAATTTTTCATAGACGTACCCAGGTCTTTTTAATAGGATACAGAAAGTTATCAGATGTGCAGCTTAGTAATGAAGGACATCCTCTGCAAATATTGACTTTAAAAGTAAAAAAACCCATCAAAATAAAGTTCTATTTTGCCTTTTTGACCCATCTTAGTTATATTCATATTTAAAAACTTGTGTTTTTTAAGATTTTATTTATTTGTTTCAAAATTATGAAGCAGTTTACATTTTTGTCAGTGTCGTTGCGTTTAACAGTAAAACTAAGTAAGCAAAACAAATTACGTTTACTTGACAAAACTTGTAGTTAATAAGAATTCTAACACTAGGAATCTGTTAACTTTCAAAGATAATCTGTTAGAACCTTCAAACAAAAGCTACATTTTCTCAAGCTATTTAATGCCACATGTTGTTCCCTGTTACTATCAACTATGCCACATGTGTAATGTTTAACTGTTTAATGCCGCATGTTTTTGTGTATGTTTTTACATTGTTCCCTGTTACTATTAAATATGCGAAACCGGACACGGAATTCTTTTCAATTCTTTCTTTTAAGTTATTTAAATTATTAACAAAAACTTAACATACGCATGCCCCCTCGGAATAGCATATCATAATATGGAGGAGAAATAATCCAACAAATTCACGAAATAAAAAATAATATTAATTACCACTGACCTAAAGAGAGGATTTAAAAAGCAAACAAAACTACAAAATCAGGTACAACTAACTTAACACTTTATACTCATCAACTCCTTCCGTAACACACATCAATCAAAAGAAAATACCAATTTTAACGTTTTAATACTATTTTAATTGACTTCCCATTTTTCTTATTTTTTAAATATTTGTAGCTTTATGAGTCCCACCTTAATCAGATTAAACGTTAATATTTAATTTTCACTGTCCTTGGTGCTTATAGGAAAATAAAGCAACAATAGAAAAATGTAATTTTAAGGTTTTTATAAGTGTTTTTATATAAGGTTTTTATAAGTGGTTTTTATATAAGGCCTGCTTATCATCTATTTCCCATACTTTTTGGAATAATGTTTATGTGAGGTGTCTGTAGCAGAGCAGAACAAATTAGAACCTTTTTTATGCTAGTGAGAGTGTGTTGACTGTAAACATACCCCCTCATATTCGTAACATCTTTTCTCAGAGTGTGAAGAAATGATTAATTGGCAATGTGTTTGAAACTTAAACAGGATAAGTCCGTGAGGACTTACATTCTTCGATCTAAATATCCCAAAATTAATGTTTCTTTTAAGAAGACACCCAGTTAAGAACTCTTTCTCTATATTGGACTAGTCACTAGCAGCTGCGTAGTAGCAACAAAAAAAGTTCCGGTCGCAAGGATGTGTTGTAATATAAGACTTATACATACGAACACGCTGGCAAAATTCATCCGAATAGCTACTGGAAAATTAAGTTATTTAGAAACTGACCTTACTTGACAGAAACACCTGAGGGTTATCTTTAGTGTATTGAAATAACCTCAACAGAAAAGTTGATAGCACTTATCCAATCTTGTCAGTCAATGAAAATTAGAAAAGCCCGAGTGATTGGACTCAACATTTACATTCAAGCATCTTAAATAAGTATTTTTGTGCTTATTTGTCAGAAAGTGTGTTTATTTGGTGCAAAGACGGAGGATTCGAATAGATTGGGATGCGGGAGGGGTGTGTGTAGGGATCTCAGCCTCAGGTGGCTTGGTGATGTGGTGAGTTGTTATTAGTAGTAGCAGTAGCAGTTAAGGCAATATGCCAAGCATGTTGAAAAAAAGTTGAAAAAAATATACTTTTCTCACATTTCATTTTTTCTTCTTTGAACACTGTTATTTTGAACCAGTCTAGATTTTTGGTTATTGGGCTATTTTAGAACCACAGTTTAAAGTACAGATAACGTCCCTTTGTTGTTGTGTTTGAAAAAATATCTAAGTCTTAAAATATAAATTTAACTCCTGTAGGGCGAAAATTTCAGAAAATGTCAACTGAAATCTGAGGAAAAAACATCTGAATTGTCCCAGCCGTGGATGATGTGGATGATTTGCCCCAGCCGTTGCGTTGCACTACCGGGTGAACGCAAAGAATCAGTATCAGCACTACGCAGACCATTGGCCGGCAGACGAAAAATTAAGTTTCCAACTAAAAATTCTTCTCTGAATTTGAATTAATAGGACATTCTTTCAATTTTTGAAAAAGAAAAATATACCCAGAAAAAATTATATAATTTCAATGACACTAAATTAAACTCCGTCACGGAAGGCTTGTTCAAAGTTTCACAATTAAACTTAACAGAATATCTTTTTTTTATTTTTAAAATAAAAATTAATAAATATACCAGATCATTTTTGCCCTTTTTTTTGCCCGTCAGGTACCAGTAGAATTTTTATTTCATATTATTTTTGCTTTTTTTTTTAGCAAATACAATAGAATAATGCTACATTCACAGTTCATTGTCAGAATTTTTAGCGCTACTAATTTCCTGAATACTGGAGTCTTTATTGTCATTGTAATCATCGAAGTAAACAGTTTGCACAGTTTGTGGGGCCTTGCTCCATTTCTTGATAACATCAAAGACAGAGAACGGACAGTTTGGGAACTGACGCCCACATCCTTTAGCTGTTGCGTTTCTCGTACGGCCCACCTTTTCGGCTTCTTGATAGTCACGAAGGAAATCATTCTCTCCTCGTTTGGGACTGCAAAAGAATAAAATCAAGAACAAAATTAAAATTACACTTTAATAATTTTTATAGTTAAGACGAATTCATATTAGAAAACTAGAAAAAAGAAAGAACACAAAAATGACTTAAACAATTTTAAAAGGCTTTCAGAGTTTCTTCCAAATTGGGGTCAAAAGCTAGAAATTACACCATAGAATGCGTCAATTAGCTCACTATTAGAAAAGGCGAGTTTTCTTTGCAGGACTGCAAAAGAATAAAATTAAGAACAAAATTAAAAATACACTTTAATAATTTTTATAGTTAAGACGAAATCATATTTGACAACTAGAAAAAGGAAAGAACACAAAAATGATTTCAACAATTTCAAAAGGCTTTCAGAGTTTCTTCAAAATTGGGGTTAAAAGCTAGAAATTACAGCATAGAAAGGGTCAATTACTTCACTATTAGAAAAGGCGAGTTTTCTTTGCAAAAAACCTAGGAGGTTCCATTGACTTTTATCAGCTTTTACAGACAGAACATTAGAAACAATCCTACTGAAAAAATAGGATAAACAAACTACGGGTAGCAACTACAGGTAGCCAATCGGGTAGCAACTACGGGTATTTGTAGGTCTCAAACTTAGGCAAATGAAAAACACCACCAGTATAATCGCGAGGAATCATTTGGCAGAAACCCAGACAGTTCAATTACAGTCAAGCGGAATGCTTGAGAATTTTCACAATAAGAAGGAAAAATATACTTTAGAAAAATGTTTCACCAAAGACTAAGACGGACGAAGTCTCAGACTTCTTGTGTGATATGCATATATCAAAGTCAATATCAGATATGTGATTCATCAAGTAATTGCATGCTAGTCTAAAAAGTAAGGTAACGTCATGGCAAACCCCGAGGTAAAGCTAAATCGTTATCAGGTTAAAATAGGTAATTCAATTATTGTAATCATAAAATAATTGCTCGCTAGCTTTGAAACCAAGATAATTTTGAATTGAAATCCAAATCAATGTCAGAATCATAAAATTTAAGAATGTCCAACGCAGGTATCAGGAGATAATTGCTTACTAATCTTACAACCAGGGTAAGGAATTTACAAAACAAAGACAGCTCATTGCCCAACAATTTAACCAGCGTAAATAACTGTCTCCAAGACTTTCTTGGATAAAAGTATTTTCACTCTGTACTAGCAGAGTAAAGCAGAATATTATGATCAACGTCATAAATTTCACTTGAATGGCATGCTAAGTGGACTTTGAGAAGAAACAAATGCAACAAAGTCAATAACAAAGCTTAAATTATTAGTTGAGATTCAATATAGCAAGAAAGTCCACTAGAATTCAGACAAATTCTTATACATAATCATAAAAAACCAATGAGCTATTTAAATACCAACCTGCAGTATCTACCAGCAGAAAAAAGTTTGCTTTCGATGTAGAAGATTCAGGAACCTTAGGGAACATTTTAGTGTTGCCTATAGTAAAGGCTATACGGCTCCATTGTTTTATTATTATTAATTTTTCCAGGGGCACTTCATATGGTAGCGGTGGTCATATAAAGTTTAGAGGGAGCTCATTCGAATGGAAATCGGAAGCTCTAGTGCCCTTTTTAGGAGTCAAAAGTACTCGGAGGGCAACAATCCTCCTCACCGTTTTTTTTCCAAATACGAAAGGTAAAAAATTTGAGGTAACCATTTTGTTATAAATAGTTCAAGGATAAGATAACCAAACTCCTGGATCAACACAATCCCCCAGGGTATTGGGTTAAGGCGTTTTAGGTTGTGTCCTGGGAGCATATCTCTTATGGAAGGAGTGATTGTAAAAACTTCATAAAGTGCTCATTTAAATGGAAGTTGAAAGCTATATTTTATTTCTTAAGAATGAAAAGGGATTTTAGGGCAGATATCCCGTTTCCCCTCCCTTTTCCCGCTAATTCAATTGATAAAAAGTTTGAGAAAGCTGTTGTGTTATAAATAACTTAAATATTGGTCAACACAAACCCCCAGAGCCTGTGGGGAAGTGTTTTAAGTTATGCCCCGGGGTCATATAAGGTTTTATATAAGGGGGGGTCGTATAAACTTCAAAGCTTCCCCATTTGATTGGATTTTTGATAGTTCTATTACTTTTCTTGAGTCAAACAGGATCAGAAGGTATACACCCCTCTCCACCCACACACATGCACACGCACAAACACCCTCTTTTCAACAAATGCATATGATCAAAATATTGAGATTTGCCAGTTTGTTTCAAATAGTTTGACAATCAGATAACAATAATTAAGGGGTCAACATAACTTCCCCCAAAGCCCCTTGAAAAGGTTGTAAGTTATGCCCTGGAGGTATATAGATTTTTATGGAAAAGAAGTCGTATAAACCTTGGAGGAGAAGCAAATTATTAGATATTGAAAGTTATAACTAACTTTTTAAGAGTCAAAAGTGATCCAATGGCAACTAGGCTCACCATACTAACCTTAAGGCCATAAAGTTCCAGTGTTTAATTTCTTTTTCCAGTGCCACTTTATATGAGAGGAACGGTTGTATAAACGTCGGAGGGCGCTCATTCGATTGGAAATCGGAAGCTATATTTTTGAGCGTCAAAAGTGATCGCAGTGCAGATAGCCCCCACGCTTTTATATATGTATATATATATATATATATATATATATATATATATATATATATATATATATATATATATATATATATATATATATATATATATATATATATATATATATATATATATATATATATATATATATATATATATATATATATATATATATATATATAAATTAGTGATTAATATAGACCAGCACTTGAATGAGGCCTTAACCCTACTCATCCATATAATCACATAGGTCAAACAGCATAGCCATACACAATCAACCATAAAGAATAATCCATGGACAGGCAGTCATGTCGTCAATAGGTATAAGTCGTCATTTATCAAACAGTAGAAACAATAAAGACATATAATTCAGAGGCAACAACCCAACACAAGGGCTCATCGAGAGAATACACTTGTCTATAGGGTTTCGCCACATTAAATTCTCTACCCAGCAAAGTATTGTGATTACCACAGAATATCCATGGCATCCTCGTGTCGGGTATCACCCCCAAAATACATGCCTATGAAAGAAAAAAAAACGGCAAATGTAAAACAACCAAGTAACACCAAAACAGCTTATCCTGTTAATATATCCCTCTTTTTGGCAACAATAGGTAAACTAGGTATGATAAATTTTACCAAATCACAAATATTAACACATTGCAAAAAACCTGAATGAACTAAACAATTATAGAATTCATCTTTACCATGTGAATACTTTAAAAAAAAAATCCGCTCTATTAGAAACACAATTCAAAATAAATGGCGCTGCAACATCATTTCTCGAACCTCCGAAATTAGTTGAAAATTTCTTTAAGTATTTCCAAATAATTCTTTTGATATTTATTTAATAAGTTCGTTATAATGAAAACTAAATTTTTTTAAATTGCCAAGTGAATTTATTTGCAGAAAAACCTCTTGATATCAATTTTTGGCTTAAGATTCTACATCAATTTTTAAAATCAATATAATTACTACAAATCCTTGCATAACGAAGTAACTGTAGGAAAAACGCTGAATATGTGATATTTGAGTGTATATTACTTTCAGGGAATTGGAAACTAATCACTTCAAAATCAAAATCATCCGTTTTATTATACATTTTAAAACTTAATTTATTATTATCACAAATATTAATATTTAAATCTAAGAAATGATCTTCATGACCAGCGCCATGACTAGGTTCAAGAATAAGCTCTGATGGATATGTATTTTTAGAAATATCAATAAAATCCTTGCAATTTAAGACCAATATATATATATATATATATATATATATATATATATATATATATATATATATATATATATATATATATATATATATATATACATATATATATATATATATAAATATATATATATCAAATTGTAATGTAATGTGAAAATAAAATAAATATGATGAAAAAGAAGGGCGAAAAAGCTCTGTGGTTCAGGCTAGTAGAAAAAGACACAAAAAAAAGAGAAATTTTGAAATCATGTAACTCCTATTGACTCTGAGCAATGTATCAGTTGTCAAATAGGAAAACAACCTCTTCAATTTTACAATTTACAATTCATACCATTGTACATTGTCCTATACAGGGGGGGGGGATGAACAACCCCTCTATGGATATTCTGTGGTAGCCACAACACTGTGCTGGGTAGAGAATTTAGAATGCCGAAACCCTATATAGGCCAGTGTATTCTATATATATATATATATATATATATATATATATATATATATATATATATATATATATATATATATATATATATATATATATATATATATATACCAAGTTCGATCAAAATTGTTATCAAGTTCGAACTAAATTGATTACACTGATAAACTAAGAATTCAAAATTTTCTTATATCCTGAAACCCCACATTGAAGTGTAAGTTTTTAACAAAGAAGCTGAAAAGTATTTCTACTACTAACGTTAGAACTAAGATTAGAATTTCTCCCATGAGGCCGTTATTCATGATTGGATAGCTCTGCAACTCACAAATTGTCCGAAGGAGACAGGCTCTGCCATCTACTCCCATGGTTGAAAGAATTGATTCTATAGAGCGAAATATTTGCAATTGATCAGTTTCAGCCACACTCCTAAATAAAAAATGCAGTAAGTAATTAGTAGGAAATGATTAAACATATTAATTTTATCTGTTTCATCATATTATCATATTAATTTTTTTAATCTGTTTTATCATATTAATTTTAATCTGTCTCAGGTGATGATTACACAAGAAAGTTACTATCGTAAGCAAACCAAACTGTACCAAAAGCAAAAATAAAGAAAAAAGAGAGACTCAACCTGTTTCACGTTGTTATTTCCAAACTTTGTTGTGTGTGTAATCCGAATGAAAAAAATAAATAAAAAAATAGCTGAATCTTAAATTCCTACATAAAGTACAACAATACTTAGCCATAAGGAAATTATGACACGGTTTAATTTTTTTTCTGACAGTGGCATTATTTAAGTCTAATCTAAGGAGGACATCCACTATGGGCCCCTAAGGTGGCTGTCTCACACATATGTTGGAAAACAAGTTTTCTCCAAATTTGTTAGAACAGGTCTCCTAGAAAATTAACCATAAATCAAATAGTTTGTAGTAACAAACCTTAAACGAGAAACACTCAGGACAATAGTAACGGAAATCCAAACAAGAGTAATTTTTGTAACTGCAACTATTTCAGAATAGTTGGCTTTTTACGCTCATCTCAAATAGATTAAATGTATAATTTTATCACTAATCAAAAACTACGAGCCTGAGAAAATTTTCTTGTTGTTTCAAAGAGGGGAAAAACCACACCAAGAGGGCAATTGATGCTATTGGAAGTCACATCGTCATGTTCAGCATTATCAGAGAACCCAACTGTTTTGGGTTCAAGCTCCTATATGAAAATGTGAAACTTTACCTAAAGGAGTATTTAGGAGTATTTTTCATATGGTGTGAAACTGCTGTTTTTCCCAAAATGAAAAGGCCTATTTACTCTTTTTTTAAATATCTTTTCTTAAATGGGAGATTGTTATAAAACGATGATCTTAGAGGATTGAGAATGACAATTAAAAATCATAATGCCTCTTTAAGTGACTAAACAGCGGGTGCCACGGGAAAGTGTTTTTCTACAATTTTATGGCGCCAAATCACAACTTTGCCCCAAGAAGAATCAAGTGGTTGTCAATTTAAAATTCGGAGACAGCTGATTGATCTAAAGATATCAAAACATAGTACAAAACCTGGGTATCAAAACATAGGGCTTCAAAGTTGCAGAAGATGTAATACTCTACAATGTAACGTTCGTTCCTGAAAAATCAAATAGTCCACACAAAAAAATGTTTAATATAGACATTTATCTTGATGCTTGATTTAACCATATTAATTGATTTAGTTTCTCGTGAAATTATGTTTGGTGAAATGTAATTGCACATCAGCTATTAGGAAGGATGGACGGCAGCTTAATTTGAAGTCAGGGGAATTTTTTAACTCTCCATGAACCTTCTGATAAAGTATGATGTTACAATTATTCTCTCTTCTCCCTCTATATCGGCCAAGTTAAACATAGGGTGCGGTGGGACGGTACCTCCTTTCTTATTGCGAAAAAATGTTTCTTATAATTATCTCCATCAAAAATTTTCACTAGAAATTCAAATTTTGTCCAAAATTACATTTATAATCTAATATTTTAGCTCCTAAGCAGAAAAATAAAAAGGAGTGACTATGGACATAGTGACCATTTTACAATTACCAATATGCACAATTTAGATAAATGAAATAAAAAGCTTTGATTTCACCATATAAGGCCTTTGCGTGGTTTGAATATGACAAGAAATTAAAAAATAATAAGTTTTTATCTGGAAGTTAGGAGTCATCTTAAAGAGTTTTTCAGAATTAAGGAACAGAGACTATTCTGTATATAAGAGGGGTTGATTCTCCCTGATTCCTTCACTATTTACGCTGATTCAATTTGATTCCAGTTTTTTTTAAAGAATGAATTATGAAACAAAAATTACGTTAAATCTTCGTTCCATCGGTAGCTGCAAACTCGTAAGTAGCAAACCACAGCCCATAGAAAGAAAAAAAAGGAGAAACGATCTAAGAAAAACACTTGCGAGTGATAATAAATTACTATTTCTAGCTAATTCAGGAGTGGTAAGGCTTATCTTAATTTATCTTTATAGTAACATGATAGTTTGAAATTTAAATCGATGGAAACTTCAAAAAAAGAGTCTGAGATCTCTAGGAAATGGCGTCAGATCGAAACAAAAAGAACACTATTGGGATATTTATGGCCAAAGTTCGGGAGGTTCAGGGATCCTTATGGCCTTTTTCAGGAAACTTACAGTTCCCAGGCTCAGAAACTAAAGAAAATAACATATTCTTCATGGATCGCACCGCCTTCTTCTATTTTTATTGATTTTCTGCACTGCTAGAGCCATACTGGAACATGATAGAAAGCTGTTTAATGAATCACTATCAAGGAAATTGCTACAACTAAGTATTTTATAATTCACACAACACAATGTTAAAAATGAATTATATGAAACTGTGTAATTATATTCAAGAATGACATCATAATCGTGGGTAACAAGCATAAATTACTTATATGAAAACTATGCGATGATTTCGGTTGCAACTCAGGTTTGTTCATTATCATATCGAGCTGAGAAAATCCCAAAGCTTTTTCCTGTGTGTGATTTTTATCATTTTAATTTTATCATAAACTTTATCTTTGTCAGTATGTACAAGCCGTAATAAATGTTCTAGTGTCTTTAATTTCTATCGCTGCCATATTATGTTCTAGAATTAATTGGTTACTTTTTAGTTTCGTTTGGACAAAAATCAATATCAAGGTCGTAAAGACACTAATGTTACCCTCTTTGAGAGTCTAAGTTGGAATAAGAAGTTTTTGGAGCGCTAAAAAAAACTTTAGCGTGAAGAGGGAGGAGTTGAGAAGTAAGGAGCCCCCAAAACATACAAGAATTTTCTCTTCGTTATAAGCTTAAATAATTCTCCTTACTTTTCTGTTAAAAAAATCTTGACTTTTTAATTTCAGAAAAACTAAACTGATTATATTATTGAAAAAGATTTTTGTTTAACTGTATTATAATGTTAATAATATTTTGTTTAACTTTAACATAGAAAGATAACTGATTAATGAGGTTATTCGTTATTGACTCCATGATCATTATTTTGTTTAACTGTGTCATTATGTTTATTTTTTGTTTAACTGTATCAACAAAAAGATAAGAGAAGAAAGATGTTACTCGCTACAGCTTTGCCAATATTTTATCGGGGAGTATTGCTATTTTGTTAATGTTTTGTTAATCTGAAACAGGAAAGACATAACTGATGAACGATGATTCTCGCTACTGATTTCTTTGTAGTAGTTTTCTTCTGCTTAGTACTTTATTAATATTCTTCTTAACTATATCTGGGAAGAGATAGCTGATGAAACATTGATACTCGCTACTGACTTTTCGCCATTATTTTATTTATATTTATTTTCACTCTAAAAGGAAAGTTGTAAGGGTGAACGGTGATACTTGTTACTGTCTTCTTTGTTGTTATTTTGTTTAACTGTATCATCATTTTGTTCATATTTTGTTTATCCGTAACGGGAAAGAAATAACTGATGAATGATATTAGTCGTTACTGACTTCTTTTTTTACATTTTGTTTATCTGTATCTTTATTTTGGTAATATTTTGTTTATGTGTAACCCAAAAGACCTAACAGAGAAATGATGTCACTCGTTATTGACTTCCTTATTGTTATTTTGTCTAACTGTATTTTTATTTTCTTATTATTCTGTTTAATTGTAAAAGGAAAGAGATTACTGATGATAGATGCTACTCTTTACTGACTTCTTTTTTTTTATTTTGTTTAACTGTATCGTTATTTTGTTCATATTTTGTTTATCTATAACAGGAAAGAAATAACTGATGAATGAAGTTACTCGTTTTTGACTTATTTTTTTATATTTTGTTTACCTGTATCTTTATTTTGGTAACATTTTGTTTATATAGAACCCAAAAGACCTAACAGAGGAATGATGTCACTCGTTATTGACTTCCTTATCGTTATTCTGTCTAGCTGCATATTTATTTTCTTAATATTTTGTTCAATTGTAAAAGGAAAGAGATAACTGATGATAGATGCTACTCCTTACTAAGTTCTTTGTTGTTATTTTGTTTAACTGTATCGTTATTTTGTTCATATTTTGTTTGTCTATAACAGGAAAGAAATAACTGATGAATGATGTTACTTGTTACTGACTTCTTTTTTATATTTTGTTTACCTGTATCTTTACTTTGGTAATATTTTGTTTATATATACCCCAAAAGATCTAACAGAGAAATAATGTCACTCGTTATTGACTTCCTTATCGTTATTTTGTCGAACTGTATTTTTATTTTCTTATTATTTTGTTTAATTGTAAAAGGAAATAGATAACTGATGATAGATGCTTCTCTTTACTGACTTCTTTGTTGTTATTTTGTTTAACTGTATCGTTATTTTCTTCATATTTTGTTTATCAAACAGTTCGTGGTAACGAACTGTAGCGAATTTTGTTTACCTGTATCTTTAATTTGGTAATATTTTGTTTATATATACCCCAAAAGACCTAACAGAGAAATAATGTCACTCGTTATTGACTTCCATATCGTTATTTTGCCTAACTGTATTTTTATTTTCTTATTATTTTGTTTAATTGTAAAAGGAAAGAGATAACTGATGATAGATGCTTCTCTTTACTGACTTCTTTGTTGTTATTTTGTTTAACTGTATCGTTATTTTCTTCATATTTTGTTTATCTATAACAGGGAAGAAATAACTGATGAATGAAGTTACTCGTTTTTGACTTATTTCTTAATATTTTGTTCAATTGTAAAAGGAAAGAGATAACTGATGATAGATGCTACTCCTTACTAAGTTCTTTGTTGTTATTTTGTTTAACTGTATCGTTATTTTGTTCATATTTTGTTTGTCTATAACAGGAAAGAAATAACTGATGAATGATGTTACTTGTTACTGACTTCTTTTTTATATTTTGTTTACCTGTATCTTTACTTTGGTAATATTTTGTTTATATATACCCCAAAAGATCTAACAGAGAAATAATGTCACTCGTTATTGACTTCCTTATCGTTATTTTGTCTAACTGTATTTTTATTTTCTTATTATTTTGTTTAATTGTAAAAGGAAATAGATAACTGATGGTAGATGCTTCTCTTTACTGACTTCTTTGTTGTTATTTTGTTTAACTGTATCGTTATTTTCTTCATATTTTGTTTATCAAACAGTTCGTGGTAACGAACTGTAGCGAATTTTGTTTACCTGTATCTTTAATTTGGTAATATTTTGTTTATATATACCCCAAAAGACCTAACAGAGAAATAATGTCACTCGTTATTGACTTCCATATCGTTATTTTGCCTAACTGTATTTTTATTTTCTTATTATTTTGTTTAATTGTAAAAGGAAAGAGATAACTGATGATAGATGCTTCTCTTTACTGACTTCTTTGTTGTTATTTTGTTTAACTGTATCGTTATTTTCTTCATATTTTGTTTATCTATAACAGGGAAGAAATAACTGATGAATGAAGTTACTCGTTTTTGACTTATTTCTTTATATTTTGTTTACCTGTATCTTTATTTTGGTAATATTTTGTTTATATATACCCCAAAAGACCTAACAGAAGAATGATGTCACTCGTTATTGACTTTCTTATCGTTATTCTGTCTAGCTGTATATTTATTTTCTTAATATTTTGTTTAAATGCAACATATAATGGTCCATGGGAAAACAATCCGTATTTAGATCTATACCTCATGATTCTAATGATTGCCCTTGAGCTTTGTTGATGGTGATTGCTAATCTACCATTCCCTGTGTCGCCATCGTCATTTATATATCCCCTTGTACCCCCCGGCATCCCCTTTGTAGTTTTGTCCCTGTGTCCCGGTCGTCATTTGTGTCCCGGTGTCCCAGTCTGTGATTTCTCTTTGAGTGTCCCGGGCGTCATTTATATTCCACGTGTCCCGGTGTCTCGGTCGTCATTTATATCCCCCTGTGCCCCCCGGCGTCCCCGTTGTAGTTGTGTCCCTGTGTCCCGGTCGTCATTTATATTCCCTGTGTCCCGGTCGTCATTTGTATCCCGGTGTCCCGGTCTGTATATACATTCGTTTTTTAGTTTTGTTTTTCTCCTTTATTTTTTTCCTTTTTTCTTTTTTTTCTTTTTTAGTTTATTTAGATTTTTAGATTTTTTAGTTTTTTTATTAGTTTTTTTTTCTTTTTAGTTTTTTTGTAGTTTTTACCTTTTTTTTAAGTTTTTTTTAGTTTTTTTTACTTATATCCTGGTCGTCATTTATACTCCCTGTGTCCCGGTCGTCATTTGTGTCCCGGTGCTTTGTTGATTGCTAGTTTACCTTTTTTTAGTTTTTTTAGTTTTTTTAGTTTTTTAGATTTTTTAGTTTTTTTATTAGTTTTTAGTTTTTTTTGTAGTTTTTGCCTTTTTTTTAGTTTTTTCAGTTTTTTTTAGTTTTTAGTTTTTTACCGTTTTTTAGTTTTTTTTTAGTTTTTTATTTTTTTTTTTCTTTTTAGTTTTTTTTTGTAGTTTTTACCTTTTTTAGTTTTTTTTTCTTATTTTGTATTAGTGTGAAATAATTCAGACGTCATATGCGGACAAACATGACGTCACCTGATCCATCCACAGATCCACACACAGACAACTTATTTTTATATATATAGACTAGCTGTTGGGGTGGCGCTTCGCGCCACCCCAACACCTAGTTGGTGGGGGCGCTTCGCGCCCCCCCAAGCCCCCCCGCGCGCGTAAGTCGTTACGCGCCATAATAGTTACGCGCCATTGTAGTTGTGTCCCTATGTTCCACCTGTGAATATAGATATATATATATATATATATATATATATATATATATATATATATATATATATATATATATATATATATTCTGTATATACATTCGTTTTTTAGTTTTGTTTTTCTCCTTTATTTTTTTCCTTTTTTTTTCTTTTTTAGCTTATTAAGATTTTTAGATTTTTTAGTTTTTTTATTAGTTTTTAGTTTTTTTTTCTTTTTAGTTTTTTTGTCCCGGTCGTCATTTATATCCCCCTGTTTCCCCCGGTGTCCCCGTTGTAGTTGTGTCCCTGTGTCCCGGTCGTCATTTATATTCCCTGTGTCCCGGTCGTCATTTGTATCCCGGTGTACCGGTCTGTATATACATTCGTTTTTTAGTTTTGTTTTTCTCCTTTATTTTTTTCCTTTTTTTTCTTTTTTAGTTTATTTAGATTTTTAGATTTTTTAGTTTTTTTAGTTTTTTTAGTTTTTTTAGTTTTTTACCTTTTTTACTTTTTTTATTAGTTTTTAGTTTTTTTGTAGTTTTTGCCTTTTTTTAGTTTTTTCAGTTTTTTTTTTTTAGTTTTTTATTGGTTTTTACCTTTATTTTAGCTTATTTTTCAGTTTTTTCCTTTTTTTTAGTTTTTTTTAGTTTTTAGTTTTTTTAGTTTTTTACTTTTTTTAGTTTTTTTAGTTTTTTAGTTTTTTAGCTTTTTTTATTTTTTTTATTAGTTTTTAGTTTTTTTGTAGTTTTTGCCTTTTTTTTAGTTTTTTTAGTTTTTTAGCTTTTTTATTAGTTTTTAGTTTTTTTTGTAGTTTTTGCCTTTTTTTAGTTTTTTTAGTTTTTTAGCTTTTTTATTTTTTTTATTAGTTTTTAGTTTTTTTTGTAGTTTTTGCCTTTTTTTAGTTTTTTCAGTTTTGACGTCACCTGATCCAGTTTTTTCAGGTGACGTCACCTGATCCACGATCCACAGATCCACAGACAACTTATTTTTATATATATAGATAGTTTTTTTTTTTACTTATGTCCTGGTCTTCTTTTAGTTTTTACCTTTTTTAGTGTTTTTTAGTTTTTTAGATGAAATTTTTTTTTAGTTTTTTCCTTTTTTTCTTTTTAGTTTTTTATTGGTTTTTACCTTTATTTTAGCTTATTTTTCAGTTTTTTCCTTTTTTTTAGTTTTTTTTTTTATTTTTTATTTTTTTTAGTTTTTTACCTTTTTTTAGTTTTTTTAGTTTTTTTAGTTTTTTAGCTTTTTTACTTTTTTTATTAGTTTTTAGTTTTTTTGTAGTTTTTGCCTTTTTTCAGTTTTTTCAGTTTTTTTTTAGTTTTTTATTGGTTTTTACCTTTATTTTAGCTTATTTTTCAGTTTTTTCCTTTTTTTTTAGTTTTTTTTAGTTTTTAGTTTTTTTAGTTTTTTATCTTTTTTTAGTTTTTTTAGTTTTTTTTTAGTTTTTTAGCTTTTTTTTTTTTATTAGTTTTTAGTTTTTTTTTGTAGTTTTTGCCTTTTTTTAGTTTTTTTAGTTTTTTAGCTTTTTTATTAGTTTTTAGTTTTTTTTGTAGTTTTTGCCTTTTTTTAGTTTTTTTTAGTTTTTTAGCTTTTTCATTTTTTTTATTAGTTTTTAGTTTTTCTTGTAGTTTTTGCCTTTTTTTAGTTTTTTCAGTTTTGACGTCACCTGATCCAGTTTTTTCAGGTGACGTCACCTGACCCATCCACAGACAGACAACTTATTTTTATATATATAGAAGATATATATATCTTCTATATATATAAAAATAAGTTGTCTGTCTGTCTGTGGATCTGTGGATCAGGTGACGTCATGTTTCGGCTGACGTCATGAAATTAGTTGCCGTCATTTTTGCTTTGAAGGTGACGTCATTCAAGTTATATAAGACATATGTTCGCGTAGAAATCTATTAATGTTTAAGTTTACAATGACTGATGAAGATGCTCAAAGAGTCTATGCCAAAAAACTTGCTGCTGACTACCAGAGCAACGCGAAAGCAGACTTGCTGCTAATAGAGAAAGTGAAAAAAGAAGGCGTGCCGAGGAATCAAAAGACCAGCAGGGAAACAGGCTTGAGGCTGCATGCTGAGGAACTACCAGAGCAACGCAGAAGCAGACTTGCTGCTAAAAGAGAAAGTGAAAAAAGAAGGCGTGCCGAGGAATCAAAAGACCAGCAGGGAAACAGGCTTGAGGCTGATAGAGAAAGAAAGAACAGAAAGCATGCCGAGGAACTACCAGAGCAACGCAGAAGCAGACTTGCTGCTAAAAGAGAATGTGAAAACAGAAGGCGTGCCGAGGAATCACAAGAACAGCAAGAAATCAGGCTTGCTGCTGATAGAGAAAGTAAGAAAAGAAAGCGTGCCGAGGAATTACAAGAACAGCAAGAAATCAGGCTTGCTGCTGATAGAGAAAGTAAGAAAAGAAAGCGTGCCGAGGAATCAGAGCAATCTGAAAGTTATCGCCTGGCATTCAGGTACAACCCAGTCGATGATTATAGCTTGAGTAGATGTGTTCAAATCGGGACAATGTCTAAAATTTGTCCCTATTGCAAGGCCTTGAAATTCAATGGTGAAACAATGGGAATGTGTTGCGCCTCAGGAAAAGTTAAACTTCCTCTATTGGCTGCACCACCAGAGCCATTGAAGACTTTCCTTACTGGAACTACGTCAGAATCTAAGCGTTTTTTGTCAAAAATCAGACAATGTCTATGCCAAGAAACTTGCTGCTGACTACCAGAGCAACGCGAAAGCAGACTTGCTGCTAAAAGAGAAAGTGAAAAAAGAAGGCGTGCCGAGGAATCAAAAGACCAGCAGGGAAACAGGCTTGAGGCTGCATGCCGAGGAACTACCAGAGCAACGCAGAAGCAGACTTGCTGCTAAAAGAGAAAGTGAAAAAAGAAGGCGTGCCGAGGAATCAAAAGACCAGCAGGGAAACAGGCTTGAGGCTGATAGAGAAAGAAAGAACAGAAAGCATGCCGAGGAACTACCAGAGCAACGCAGAAGCAGACTTGCTGCTAAAAGAGAATATGAAAAAAGAAGGCGTGCCGAGGAATTACAAGAACAGCAAGAAATCAGGCTTGCTGCTGATAGAGAAAGTAAGAAAAGAAAGCGTGCCGAGGAATCACAAGAACAGCAAGAAATCAGGCTTGCTGCTGATAGAGAAAGTAAGAAAAGAAAGCGTGCCGAGGAATTATAAGAACAGCAAGAAATCAGGCTTGCTGCTGATAGAGAAAGTAAGAAAAGAAAGCGTGCCGAGGAATCAGAGCAATCTGAAAGTTATCGCCTGGCATTCAGGTACAACCCAGTCGATGATTATAGCTTGAGTAGATGTGTTCAAATCGGGACAATGTCTAAAATTTGTCCCTATTGCAAGGCCTTGAAATTAAATGGTGAAACAATGGGAATGTGTTGCGCCTCAGGAAAAGTTAAACTTCCTCTATTGGCTGCACCACCAGAGCCATTGAAGACTTTCCTTACTGGAACTACGTCAGAATCTAAGCGTTTTTTGTCAAAAATCAGACAATACAACTCATGTTTCCAAATGACGTCGTTTGGAGCCCAAATCGAAAATCCAGATCAATTTATGTCTACTTTCAAAGTAAAAGGGCAAATTTATCATAAAGCAGGGTCCCTTCTACCATTCTCAGGCGAGAATCATAAATTTTTACAATTGTACTTCATCAGTGATAGAAATTCTGAATTGAATGCACGTTGCGAAATTTCTCCCAACGTTGAAAGGACAATCGTTTCCCAATTGCAACATCTTTTCCACGAAAATAATAATTTAGTGCGTCTGTTCAAAACAGCCATCGATTTGATGCCTACTGATACTCATAAAATTGTTATTTCCGCTGACAAAACGCCTCCTGGCCAACATGTGCGTAGATACAATGCTCCGACTATCGACGAAGTGGCAATCGTTATGGTCGGTGATCAGTTTTTACCTCGAGATATTATTCTAGATAAGCGAAACGCTCAGTTGTTAAGAATTGCTGAAACTCATCGATGCTACGATGCCCTACAATATCCTATCATTTTTTGGGATGGAGCCGACGGCTATCACTTTAATATTAAATTGATGAATCCAGCCACTAACAAAGAAATGAATAAGAAATGCAGTGCAATGCATTATTATTCCTATAGACTAATGATTCGGCAGGATGAAGAAAATTATATTTTAAAATGCCGTGAATTGTTTCACCAATTTGTCGTGGATATGTATGCTAAAATTGAATCAGAACGTTTGCTATATATCCGCCTGAATCAGACCAAGCTCCGCTCTGAACAATACATTCATTTGCGAGATGCAGTTATAAATGACGACTTGCCGTACAAAAAAAAAACAATGGAAAACCTAATAGATGCCACATTCTTGACAGGGCCTTATGAGGGTGAGGCTGTTCTTATTCCTCGCATTCCCATGATTCCAACAGATCTGCTTTTTCAATTTAAAAGATTGCAATTCCCAATTCGATTAGCATTTGCAACCACCATCAACAAAGCTCAAGGGCAATCACTAGAAAAATGCGGTATAGATCTTAATACAGATTGCTTTACCAATGTACAATTGTATGTTGCATCTTTGAGGGTCGGTAAACCTGACAATCTATTTATACGCACAGACAATGGGACAGCGAAGACTGTTGTATATTCACAAGTTTTACGTAGTCAATTTGTATTGTATCTATCTATCTATCTATCTATCTATATAAAAACGAGTTGTGTGTATGCATGTTTGTTTGTTTGTAAAAAGAGCGTTTGCATATGACGTCATTATTAGTACATACGGCTTTGTATATGGACAGACAATGGGAAAGCCAAGAATGTTGTATATTCGCAATTTTTACGTAGTTTGAAACACATATATAAATCTATCTATATTCACAGGTGGGACACAGGGACACAACTACAATGGCACGTAACTAATATGGCGCGTAACGACTTACGCGCGCGGGGGGGCTTGGGGGGGCGCGAAGCGCCCCACCAACTAGGTGTTGGGGTGGCGCGAAGCGCCACCCCAACAGCTAGTATATATATATATATATATATATATATATATATATATATATATATATATATATATATATATATATATATATATATATATATATATATATATATATATATGGTTTTAACTAAGTAAAACTTGTGCGAATATACAACATTCTTTGCTGTCCCATTGTCTGTGCATATAAATAGATTGTCAGGTTTACCGACTCTTGAACATGCAACATATAATGGTCCATGGGAAAACAATCCATATTCAGATCTATACCTCATGATTCTAATGATTGCCCTTGAGCTTTGTTGATGATGATTGCTAATCGACCATTCCCTGTGTCGCCGTCGTCATTTATATATCCCCCTGTGCCCCCGGCGTCCCCTTTGTAGTTGTGTCCCTGTGTCCTGGTCGTCATTTATATTCCCTGTGTCCCGGTCGTCATTTGTGTCCCGGTGCCCCAGTCTGTGATTCCTCTTTGGAGGTCCCGGGCGTCATTTATATTCCTTGTGTCCCAGTCGTCATTTATATCCCCCTGTGCCCCCCCGCGTCCCCATTGTAGTTGTGTCCCTGTGTCCCGGTCGTCATTTGTATTCCCTCTGTCCCGCTCGTCATTTGTATCCCGGTGTCCCGGTCTGTATATACATTCGTTTTTTTAGTTTTGTTTTTCTCCTTTATTTTTCATTTTTTTTACTTTTTTATTTATTTTTTTTAGTTTTTTTAGCTTTTTAACTTTTTTAGTTTTTTTATTAGTTTTTATTTTTTTTTTCTTTTTACTCTTTTTTAGTTTTTACCTTTTTTTTAGTTTTTTTTTTACTTATGTCCTGGTCGTCATTTATACTCCCTGTTTCCCGGTCGTCATTTGTGTCCCAGTGCTTTGTTGATGGTGATTGTTAATCGAACATTCCTTTTGTCCCGGTCGCTTTCTCTTTGAGTGTCGTCATTTATATTCCCTATGTGCCGGTGTCCCGGTCGTCATTTATGTCCCGATTTCCCCGTCTGTAATTTCGTCTGTTGAAAACATGACATCAGTCAACACACAAACAGGACGTCACCCGACAGACAGACATATATATATATATATATATATATATATATATATATATATATATATATATATATATATATATAATATATATATATATATATATATATATATATATATATATATATATATATATATATACATATAGATATACATATATATATATATATATATATATATATATATATATATATATATATATATATATATATATATATATATATATATATATATATATATATATATATATTATTATATATATAAAAATAAGTTGTCTGTCTGTGTGTCTGTGGATCAGGTGACGTCATATTTCTGTGTTGACTGACGTCATGTTTTCGACTGACGAAATTACAGACCGGCACATCGGGACACAAATGACGACCGGGACACCGGCACATCTATATATATAAAAATAAGTTGTCTGTCTGTCTGTGTGTCAGGTGACGTCATGTGTCGACTGAAGTCATGTTTTCGACTGACGAAATTACGAAATTACATTGGGACACAAATGACGACCAGGACACCGGCACATAGGGAATATAAATGACGACCGGGACACTCAAAGAGAAAGCGACTGGGACACAAGGAATGTTCGATTAGCAATCACCATCAACAAAGCACCGGGACACAAATGACGACCGGGACACAGGGAGTATAAATGACGACCAGGACATAAGTAAAAAAAAGCTAAAAAAAAACTAAAAAAAGATAAAAACTACAAAAAAAACTAAAAAAAAAACAAACTAAAAACTAATAAAAAAATTAAAAAAACTAAAAAAGAAAAAAAATAAAAAAAGGAAAAAAATGAAAAATAAAGGAGAAAAACAAAACTAAAAAAAAATAAAAATAAAAAAAAGAAAAAGAAAAAAAAACTAAAAAAACTAAAAAATGTAAAAACCAAAAAAAACTAAAAAGAAAAAAAGGGGAAAAATACAAAAATTTATTTCATCATATACCATTTCAAAAACGAATGTATAGCCTACACAAACCGGGACACCGGGATACAAATGACGAACGGGACACAGGGAATATAAATGACGACCGGGACACAGGGACACAACTACAACGGGGACGCCGGGGGGCACAGGGGGATATATAAATGACGACGGGGACACAGGGAATGTTCGATTAGCAATCGCCATCAACAAAGCTCAAAGGCAATCATTAGAATCATGAGGTATAACTAAAAAAACTAAAAAAAGGTAAAAAACTAAAACCTAAAAAAAAGACCAATTCAAAAACGAATGTATATACAGACCGGGACACCGGGACACAAATGATGACCGGGACACAGGGACACAAATACAACGGGGACGCCGGGGGGCACAGGGGGATATATAAATGACGACGGCGACACAGGGAATCGTCGATTAGCAATCACCATCAACAAAGCTCAAGAGCAATCATTAGAATCATGAGGTATAGATCTGAATACGGATTGTTTTCCCATGGACCATTATATGTTGCATGTTCAAGAGTCGGTAAACCTGACAATCTATTTATATGCACAGACAATTGGACAGCAAAGAATGTTGTATATTCGCAAGTTTTACGTAGTTAAAAACATATATATATATATATATATATATATATATATATATATATATATATATATATATATATATATATATATATATATATATATATATATATATATATATATATATATATATATATACAGGTTAGACATAGGGAGACAACTACAATGGCGCGTAACTAATATGGCGCGTAACGACTTACGCGCGCGGGGGGGCTTGGGGGGGGCGCGAAGCACCCCCACCAACTAGGTGTTGGGGTGGCGCTTCGCGTCACCCCAACAGCTTGAATATATATATATATATATATATATATATATATATATGGGGCACAGGGCGTCCGGGGGCACAGGACGCCCTGTGCCCCCGGCGTCCCCTTTGTAGTTGTGTCCCTGTGTCCTGGTCGTCATTTATATTCCCTGTGTCCCGGTCGTCATTTGAGTCCCGGTGCCCCAGTCTGTGATTCCTCTTTGGAGGTCCCGGGCGTCATTTATATTCCTTGTGTCCCAGTCGTCATTTATATCCCCCTGTGCCCCCCCGCGTCCCCATTGTAGTTGTGTCCCTGTGTCCCGGTCGTCATTTGTATTCCCTCTGTCCCGCTCGTCATTTGTATCCCGGTGTCCCGGTCTGTATATACATTCGTTTTTTTAGTTTTGTTTTTCTCCTTTATTTTTCATTTTTTTTACTTTTTTATTTATTTTTTTTAGTTTTTTTAGCTTTTTAACTTTTTTAGTTTTTTTATTAGTTTTTATTTTTTTTTTCTTTTTACTCTTTTTTAGTTTTTACCTTTTTTTTAGTTTTTTTTTTACTTATGTCCTGGTCGTCATTTATACTCCCTGTTTCCCGGTCGTCATTTGTGTCCCAGTGCTTTGTTGATGGTGATTGTTAATCGAACATTCCTTTTGTCCCGGTCGCTTTCTCTTTGAGTGTCGTCATTTATATTCCCTATGTGCCGGTGTCCCGGTCGTCATTTATGTCCCGATTTCCCCGTCTGTAATTTCGTCTGTTGAAAACATGACATCAGTCAACACACAAACAGGACGTCACCCGACAGACAGACATATATATATATATATATATATATATATATATATATATATATATATATATATATATATATATATATATATATATATATATATAATATATATATATATATATATATATATATATATATATATATATATATATATATATATATATATATATATATATACATATAGATATACATATATATATATATATATATATATATATATATATATATATATATATATATATATATATATATATATATATATATATATATATATATATATATTATTATATATATAAAAATAAGTTGTCTGTCTGTGTGTCTGTGGATCAGGTGACGTCATATTTCTGTGTTGACTGACGTCATGTTTTCGACTGACGAAATTACAGACCGGCACATCGGGACACAAATGACGACCGGGACACCGGCACATCTATATATATAAAAATAAGTTGTCTGTCTGTCTGTGTGTCAGGTGACGTCATGTGTCGACTGAAGTCATGTTTTCGACTGACGAAATTACGAAATTACATTGGGACACAAATGACGACCAGGACACCGGCACATAGGGAATATAAATGACGACCGGGACACTCAAAGAGAAAGCGACTGGGACACAAGGAATGTTCGATTAGCAATCACCATCAACAAAGCACCGGGACACAAATGACGACCGGGACACAGGGAGTATAAATGACGACCAGGACATAAGTAAAAAAAAGCTAAAAAAAAACTAAAAAAAGATAAAAACTACAAAAAAAACTAAAAAAAAAACAAACTAAAAACTAATAAAAAAATTAAAAAAACTAAAAAAGAAAAAAAATAAAAAAAGGAAAAAAATGAAAAATAAAGGAGAAAAACAAAACTAAAAAAAAATAAAAATAAAAAAAAGAAAAAGAAAAAAAAACTAAAAAAACTAAAAAATGTAAAAACCAAAAAAAACTAAAAAGAAAAAAAGGGGAAAAATACAAAAATTTATTTCATCATATACCATTTCAAAAACGAATGTATAGCCTACACAAACCGGGACACCGGGATACAAATGACGAACGGGACACAGGGAATATAAATGACGACCGGGACACAGGGACACAACTACAACGGGGACGCCGGGGGGCACAGGGGGATATATAAATGACGACGGGGACACAGGGAATGTTCGATTAGCAATCGCCATCAACAAAGCTCAAAGGCAATCATTAGAATCATGAGGTATAACTAAAAAAACTAAAAAAAGGTAAAAAACTAAAACCTAAAAAAAAGACCAATTCAAAAACGAATGTATATACAGACCGGGACACCGGGACACAAATGATGACCGGGACACAGGGACACAAATACAACGGGGACGCCGGGGGGCACAGGGGGATATATAAATGACGACGGCGACACAGGGAATCGTCGATTAGCAATCACCATCAACAAAGCTCAAGAGCAATCATTAGAATCATGAGGTATAGATCTGAATACGGATTGTTTTCCCATGGACCATTATATGTTGCATGTTCAAGAGTCGGTAAACCTGACAATCTATTTATATGCACAGACAATTGGACAGCAAAGAATGTTGTATATTCGCAAGTTTTACGTAGTTAAAAACATATATATATATATATATATATATATATATATATATATATATATATATATATATATATATATATATATATATATATATATATATATACAGGTTAGACATAGGGAGACAACTACAATGGCGCGTAACTAATATGGCGCGTAACGACTTACGCGCGCGGGGGGGCTTGGGGGGGGCGCGAAGCACCCCCACCAACTAGGTGTTGGGGTGGCGCTCCGCGTCACCCCAACAGCTTGAATATATATATATATATATATATATATATATATATATATTTTAACTGCGTAAAACTTGCGAATATACAACATTCTTCGCTGTCCCATTGTCTGTGCATATAAATAGATTGTCGGGTTTACCGACTCTAGAACATGCAATATATAATTGTGCATGGGAAAACAATCCGTATTCAGATCTATACCTCATGATTCTAATGATTGCCCTTAAACTTTGTTGATGGTGATTGCTAATCGACCATTCCCTGTGTCGCCGTTGTCATTTATATATCTCCCTGTGCCCCCGGGGTTCCCGTTGTAGTTGTGTCCCTGTATCCCGGTCGTCATTTATATTCCCTGTGTCCCGGTCGTCATTTGTGTCCCGGTGTCCCAGTCTGTAATTTATCTTTGAGTGTCCCGGTCGTCATTTATATTCCTTGTGTCTCGGTCGTCATTTCTGTCCCGGTGTCCTTGTCTGGATACACATTCGTTTTTCAATTGGTCTTTTTTTAGTTTTTAGTTTTTTACCTTTTTTTTAGTTTTAGTCCCCGTCGTCATTTATATATCCCCCTTGCCCCCCAGCGTCCCCATTGTAGTTGTGTCCCTGTGTCCCGGCCGTCATTTATATTCCCCGTGGCCCGGTCGTCATTTGCGTCCTGGTGTCCCGGTCTGTATGAACATTCGTTTTGGTATTGGTAGATGATGAAATGAATTTTGTGTTTATCCCCTTTTTTCTTTTCAGTTTTTTTTTGTTTTTACTTTTTTTTAGTTTTTTTTTTAGTTTTTTTTCTTTTTCTTTTTAGTTTTTTTTGTAGTTTTTACCCTTTTATTTTTTTTTATTTTTATTTTTTTTAGTTTTAGTTTTTTAGTTTTGTCTAACTGAGTTTTTATTTTCTTATTATTTTGTTTAATTGTAAAAGGAAAGAGATAACTGATGATAAATGCTTTTCTTTACTGACTTCTTTGTTGTTATTTTGTTTAACTGTATCGTTATTTTGTTCATATTTTGTTTATCTATAACAGGAAAGAAATAACTGATGAATGATGTTACTCGTTACTGACTTCTTTTTTTATATTTTGTTTACCTGTATCTTTATTTTGGTAATATTTTGTTTATGTGTAATCCAAAAGACCTAACGGAGAAATGATGGCACTCGTTATTGACTTCCTTATCGTTATTTTGTCTAACTGTATTTTGTTTTCTTATTATTTTGTTTAATTGTAAAAGGAAAGAGATAACTGATGATAGATGCTACTCTTTACTGACTTCTTTGTTGTTATTTTGTTTAACTGTATCGTTATTTTCTTCATATTTTGTTTATCTATAACAGGAAAGAAATAACTGATGAATGAGGTTACTCTTTACTGACTTCTTTTTTTATATTTTGTTTACCTGTATCTTTATTTTGGTAATATTTCGCTTATGTATAACCCAAAAGACCTAACAGAGAAATGATGTCACTCGTTATTGACTTCTTTATCGTTATTTTGTCTAACTGTATTTCTATTTTCTTTTTATTTTGTTTAATTATAAAAGGAAAGAGATAATTGATGATAGATGCTACTCTTTACTGACTTCTTTTTTGTTATTTTGTGTTTAACTGTATCGTTATTTTGTTCATATTTTGTTTATCTATAACAGGAAAGAAATAAGTGATGAATGATGTTAGTCGTTACTGACTTCTTTTTTTATATTTTGGTCACCTGATCTTTATTTTGTTAATATGATGAATGATGATACTAGTTACTGACTTTTTTGTTTACCTATGTCGTAATTTTGTTAATATATTGTTTAACTTGTAACGGTAAAGTGATAACTGATGAACTTTGTTATTCTTTATTATTATTTTTCCTTACTGTATTGTTATATTGTAAATTTTTTGTTTAACTGTAACAAGAAGGAGATAACCGATGAATTATGTTACTCTCTTATGACTTCTTGGCCGATATTTTGTTTAAACTTTATAGTTATTTTGTTAAAGTTTTATTGCAATATGCATATTTACAAAAAAATAATACTCAAAGTTCACAACTATAAATGAAACAGCATATATTTTACTGTTTCCACGTCTTCCAAATTTTCTTAATTAGACTCATAAAAAACGGTGAAATGATGATAACGACCTTTAAAGATGCGAAAATCACAATGAAAATATATTTCTAATTTAATATTTTCATCCATCATAGCTTAGTTAAAAACTTGCAGCGCAATTGTTTCTGACGACAGGCTCTTTGTAATGTGCCCCGTAAAATTTATGCTCCTGTGTCGCGTTATACTGTTTGATGGGGGGGGGGGAAATGTCTTGAATAAGGTTTTTCTTATGAACTGTGATATATTTAAATAAAAAGCAAATACATGAAGTTCACTATTATGCATCCAGAAACATGGTCCAGAAACAGGTTTTTACTGTGTCATAAACACTTATTACGGTCAGGTATTTCCCTTGGTATCCACTGTGTGACGAGCCTCAACTCAACTTTGGGATGGTCAGAAGCCTCTTCAAATTTCAAAAACAACTTATATGGTGAGTTTCTTAATTTTATTTTTTCATTGAACTGTCCAATTTTGAAACTTAATAAAATGTTTTAATTTTAATATTAAAATACGTCTGCTAAAACATTTCTAATAGTTAACAACATACTAAAGGACCTTTTCTTGACGGTTAGCTGTAAGTAAAACTGTGCTTAAAATCAAAATATTAAAAATGAAAAAAAAAATATAAAAAAAGAAATAACTTTGGTACCAACTCTTAAAATCTTGTGCATCCCGGCTGCCTTACAGATTGGATAGAAGCATCCCATAGCTTACACGAAGGGTAATTTACATGGTAGCATGAGACCAACTGCGGCAGAGTCGAGCTAATGATGTTAGATCAAGGGACTCTCATGCGCAATTGTAACAGATAGTGGAGAACCCTTTACAAATAAGATACCTTTTTTTGAGTAGACCTTCAGATTCATCGAACAAAGAGTCCAAAAACAGAGTGACTGGCAGGAAAACCTGAAATAGCCCTCGGACTGACAGTTTTCCTGTTCCTTGTGTTATCAGCGGCAGAGTGAACTGGTTGTTAATAGCCCATCTAGGACGGATTAGAATCGGACTTGACACTGAAAATGTATTCAAGCTGTTAGTTTCATATTATAAGCTGCACTAACAAAAGCCTGGTCTTAAATTGAACTTTCGCTTGCCTGAATTCAACCCTCCGTGATACACCTTGTCAATTCACACCACCTTGCCACACTATTAGTGACCCACTTGGACCTTCTACAAAACCTTCATCATTCCCAAGGGATTTTCTGATGTTGTCTTGTTATAAATCATGTATTCAATCCATTGGTTTATGTTTTCACAAATCAAATCTCCATGACATACCATATCAATTCACACCATGGTGTCACAGAATTAATGGCCTTGTGCCACGCTCAGGTAAGGCACGCACACATACTTAGACACAGAGTTAAGGAGAGAGACAAAAAAAAACAGATGGGGAAAACACACACACACACAAACACAAGAAAGTAAAGTCAGAAACACAGGAACACACACATATATACACATGAACGCACACACACACGCTCACACCCGCAGTCAGACATACAGACACGTAGAAAAAAATAGAAAACACACAGAGGGAAAAAGCACACAAAATCACACACAACCCCAAAGTCAGACACACAGGTAAACACACACAGTTAGAAACACAGGCATGGACAGAGAGACATCAGCATAAAGAGAGAAAACACAAACACAAGCACACAAACAAACAAGTTAGACATTCAAGTACAGACAAACATTTAGACACACAGGTACGGAGCGAGAGACAAAAACACAAAATGGTAAAACACACACCCACACACAGAGACACGCAAAATAAAAACAACCATACAAATTCAGGCACACTGAGACACACATAAACAGACACAGTCAGACGTATACGTCTGAACAAATACGTCTACACAATACGTCCACACAAAAAAACACACACACACAGCCACACAAAGCAAGACACACAGGTTAAAATACACAGGAAAACACACAAATAGAGAGAGAGGGAGAAAAAAACACACAGAGGGAAAAACACAAGCACAAAGAAAACTGAATAAATTCAGATGCGTATGAACACATGCACACACTTATAATCACATACAAACACAAAAAAACACACAATAAGTCACACATACAATAGGGGAGAAACGAAAACACACAGCGGTAAAACATAAAAACAAACAAAGACAAACAGACACAGTAACACAAAGTCAGACACACGATTCATTCACACAAGCATGGAGAAAGACGAAAACACTCAGAGGGTAAGTCTACGCAAACACATACAACAGCACAAAGTCAGACACACTGGCAGACACACCGTCGGGTACACAGACAAGGAAAGTGACAAAATCACACATAGGAAAAACACACTCACATACAAAAACATCATATAATTAAACACACAGGCACGTACACAGTCAGACATGTAGGCACAGAGAAAGGGGTAAAAAGCACCCAAAGGATAAAAAAACACATATGCAAACTTGTACTGGTCCCAAGTCTGAGACTTGTACAATTATGTTTGTTGTAAGGGACAAACTTGATGGGAAGAATAAGCATAAGTTCTAGATATGTGATTGATATAATCGGACAAGATTCGCTCTCTTTGGGGGAGTTTGGGGAGGGGGTTTCATTGCTTTGGTAAGTTCGATGGTTCTGGACGTGCTAAGACGAAGAAAATTGGTAGGCGTGTAAGGGGCTTCCGAAAGTTGATGTGATAAGTCGTTTTCCTCCATTTGACCATGTGAGGGGGGGTGGGGGTTGAAAGGAGATGAAAATTAGAAATATAAGGTATTTCTAATTTACGTGTAGGTGATCGGATCTTAATGAATTTTGATATTTAGAAGGATTCCGTGTCTTAGAGCTGTTATTTTAAATCCCAACTAGATTTAAGCTTGTGATTGTCCTTTAAATTCAATCTATTGATTCTTCGAATTTTACTAGATCTCATGTCAAATGAGCTTTTGGCTCTTGGATCTTCCGACCTCGTCACAAGTGCCCATTGACCTCTTAGCTCTTTTTTTTTATTACAAACTATTTGGTAAGATTCTTTTGTGATGAAAATTTCTTAGAGCCCGTTCACTTCATTTAGTTGAACACAGCAGTAAAAAAAGGGGGTCAATTTGCCAGCTGGATAGTTCGTTAAAATTTTGTTTTCTTTTGCTATTTTTTTATGTTTAAATATATAAAGGATGTAAGCTAAGGGGGAGAATTGTCCTGTCATGAAAAGATCTAATTCACATGCTCATTATGAAATCAAAACGTTGTATCTATTCAGGCAGTATGAATTTTAAATATTTCACTTTTTCTGTCCACAAGTCCACATGCTATTAAATAAAAAAAAACAAGTTTTTTTTAACTGAAAGTAAGGAGCGACATTAAAACTTAAAACGCACAGAAATTACTTCGTATATGAAAGAGGCTGCTTCCTCATCAACGCCCCGCTCTTTACGCTAAAGTTTGATTCTTTCTCTCAATTCTTCTTTTTAAAACAGTAAAAAATTTTACTGTTTTCAGTAAAAAATTTTACTGAAGATTCTATGACTTTTAGGGGGCGTTTCCCCCTATTTTCTAAAATAACGCAAATTTTCTCAGGCTCGTAACTTTTGATGGGTAAGACTAAACTTGATGAAACTTATATATTTAAAACCAGCATTAAAATGCGATTCTTTTGATGTAGCTATTGGTATCAAAATTCCATTTTTTAGAGTTTTTGGTTACTATTGAGCCGGGTCGCTTCTTACTACAGTTCGTTACCACGAACTGTTTGATATAATATAAAGAAGCCATAAATGTTTCTGTAATTTTGGTTTGAGTTCCCTTTTCTATTAAGATCAAATAAAAAATAACTAAATACATTACTAATTAAATAAATTGATCTCTTTGCCAGGAATCCTTGTCATTTAAAATTTACTATATTTTGTTTCATTTTGCTTATAATTTAATTGCCTTTTTATTTGACAGTTTTTATCCTAAACGTATTTAAAAATAAACTCATTCCAGCTGGAAAAAAAGTGCTGAAATATGTTCTTTCTCCTCCACCATTACTGCTATTTTGGTGTCTACTCCTACCCTGTAAAATTTCTTGCCGAAGCCATTGATTGCAATTTCGTTAAGCTGCAGAGCGGGTAATGAATAAAACCAGGAAAATGAAGGTATCATTATCATTGTAGTTGTGTGTCAAATATAATATTTAAGGCTGTATCTGGCCTCATCGACAGAGGGGGGGGGAGTGTGGTTGCTATTGTTACGGTCGCGACAATTCATTTTGGAAAAAGTGCTGAATGAAGGGTGTAATAGTAGTGCGTTTTTGCTATTAGAGTGTTTCTTCTTATAAGCAGTCAAAATCAGAGACCACCAACGCAATAGAAAATACATCTCAGCAAATTACATAAAAGACAAAAAATGGTTGTAAACTTTTCGCAGTTCATATAATTGACTTTACAATAAAGTGAAAATACCGCTTGAGCACTTTTGGAGCTCTTAAAAATGACAAATTTTCAATTAAAGTATGAATTATCAGTCGGCTTCGACAAAATAATACTGCGTTTTGTCAGTTTCATTTTCTCGGTCATTTCCGACAAAAAAATACTACATTTTCTCAGTGCCAAAATTATTTATAATGAGGTTAGTTTAGGTTAAGTTAGGTTGCGTCAGGCTCTTAAATTACGTCATGTCAAAACGTCCTTAAATTTGAATTTTCGGTAGAAGCGATTATTATATTCGTAAAGAACATAAAAAAGGGATCGATTGGTGTGTTCACTTTATTGGTAAGTCAATTATATTAACTGCGAATAATTTACTAAAATGGCTATACCATAAAAAGAGAACAACTCACTTTTTAGCTATCAGATTTTTGTAGCAGCCACAAGGTAACTTGACTCTCAAAAAGTCGTTGACATATTAACTAAAGACTGATTTTCAATATCACAGTGGTCGTCCTTTGCAAACAAGTCATCAAATTCTCAGGTTTGCACGGTTTGTCACAACAAGTTAGGGTAGATAGGGTAGGCGGGTTGGATTTCAAGCTTAGATAATTACTGTTTTCAACCAACAAGGTTATTATGTTCAAATCTGATTTGGACATAATAAATATGAACATGGGGAGAAATCTGGTCTGCGCATAAAATTCTAGGTTTTGGACTTCTGTCTCAAATTTTAAGCAGGGTACACTATTTTTTTATTAAACCCAATCTTTGGTTTATATTCTCTGCAAACGAACATTGGTAAAATTCTAGTTAATTGACTTCTTGCTATCTCGGAAAAGGTTTAGGTTAGGAAAATTAAATTTTCAGGGATGGGTCTACAGGCTAAATTATGTCCCGGGACGTTATTTTAAAATACCCACCTTCACTCCTTCTCCCTCTAGAGGACCCTAAAATTTACCTACATGTCAGGTCCATACATATTGAAATTTTGACAAAACAACATTTTACCTTAATTTTCAGTTACTAGTTGCTTTTTCTCTGCATTTAGTTCTGAAAACGCAATTCCTGTTATTTGAGTAGAATAGAGGGCCCTCTAGAGAGAGATGAAGTGGAGGTAGTTGCTTCAAAAATACCTTCCCAGGACATACTTCAGTCTGTAGATTCATCCCTGAAAGTTTCATTTTCCTAACCTAAACCCTTTCTGAGATAGCAAGAAGTCAATTAACTAGAATTTTACCGGTATATTTACTAGAAAACTTCCGTGCCCCCGAACAAATTCTTAGGAATAAAAACACCAGAAATTAAAAAAAATATATTTTTTAACTGAAAGCAAGGAGCAAAATTAAAACTTCAAACGCATTCTTTGCATAAGGGGTCTTTCTTTTCCTTTGTCATTCGCTCAAAAGTCACAAAAGTCTAAAGTTAGACTTTTTTTTTTACCGATTCCTTAAAACGACTACTGAAACACAAGGACTATTGAATTTCAACACGAAGCTTTTTTAAAACACTAAAAAACTTTTGTGTTTTCAGTGAGGTGTTGAGGAGGGGGCTGTCCTACTCATATATCAAATATTTTCTGTATTGGACCATGACAATTTTTTTTTGCCATAGTCCACTAACAGACTCTAACATTCCTTGTTACCTAACAACCGAAAAAATCGTGATTTTGCAGGACCCAAAATGTTTTTATGGCACTTGGTATTAACCAAGTGACATATAGCAGTCGCCAATTCTGTCGGTCTGTCTGTCGGTCTGTCTGTCGGTCTGTCGGTCTGTCTGTCGGTCCCGGTTTTGCTACTTTAGGCACTTCCAGGTAAGCTAGGACGATGAAATTTGGCAAGCGTATCAGGGACCGGACCAGATTAAATTAGAAATAGTCGTTTTCCCGATTTGACCATCTGGGGGGGGGGGAGAAGGGGCCGGTTAATTCGGAAAAATAGAAAAAATGAAGTATTTTTAACTTATGAGCGGGTGATTGGATCTTAATGAAATTTGATGTTTGGAATGATATTGTGTCTCAGAGCTCTTATTTTAAATCCCGACTGGGTCTGATGACATTGGGGGGAGTTGGAGGGGGGAAACCTAAAATCTTGGAAAACACTTAGAGTAGAGGGATCGGGATGAAACTTGATGGGAAAAATAAGCGCAAGTCCCAGATACATGATTGACATAATCGGAACTTATTTGCTCTCTTTGGGGTAGTTGGGAGGGGGGAGTAAGTCTTAAAAATTAGAAAAATGAGGTATTTTCAACTTACGAACGGGTGATCAGATCTCAATGAAATTTGATGTTTAGAAGGATATCGTGTCTTAGAGCTCTTATTTTAAATCCCGACCGGATCTGGTGATGGGGGCGGGGAGTTGGGAGGGGGAAACCTAAAACTTGGAAAACACTTAGAGTGGAGGGATCGGGATGAAACATGGTGGGAAAAATAAACACAAGTCCTAGATAGATGATTGACATAAACGGAACGGATCCGCTCTCTTTTGGGTAGTTGGGGGGGGGGGGGGGGTAATTCTGAAAAATTAGAAAAAATGAGGTATTTTTAACTTACGAATGGGTGATTGGATCTCCATGAAATTTGATTTTTAGAAGGATATCGTGGCTCAAAGCTCTTATTTTAAATCCTGAACGGATCTGGTGACATTGGGGGAAGTTTGGGGTGGGGAGACCTAAAATGATGGGAAACCCTTAGATTGGAAGGATTGGGATGAAACTTGGTTGGAAAAATAAGCAAAAGTCTTGCATACGTAATTTACATAATTGGAACGGATCCGCTCAATTGCGGGGGGGGGGGGGGGGGTAATTCTGTAATTCTGAAAAATAAGAAAAATAACGTATTTTTAACTTACGAATGAGTGATCGGATCTTCATGAAACTTCATATTTAGAAGGACCTCGTAACTCTGATATCTTATTTTAAATCTCAACCGGATCAAACGTAATTGGGGGGGGGGTCAGTTGGGGGGACCGGAAATCTTAGAAAATACTTAAAGCGGTGAGATCAGGATGAAACTGGATGGGAAGAATAGAAACCTGTCTAAGATACGTGACTGACATAACTGGACCGGATCTGCTCTCTTTGGTGGAATTGGGAGGGGGGAGGTAATTTTGAAAATTGAGGTATTTGTAACTTACGAAAGGGTGACCAGATCTTAATGAAATTTGATATTTAGAAGGATCTTGTGCTATAAAGTTTAACTTTAGGTTCTGACCTTCTCACAAGTGCCAAATGAGCTCTTGGCTCTTGGCTCTTCCGACCTCGTCCAAATGAGCTCTTGGCTCTTCCGACCTCGTACCATATGAGCTCTCGGCTCTTCCGACCTCGTCACAAGTGCCATATGAGCTCTTAGCTCTTGTTAAAATACTAATAGAAATCCAGATTTGTCAAGGCCCTGACGGTGTTTTTCTGCCTCTCGTAAGTTTTATAAAAACTCTTTATTCAGTGACAAGTAAGTGTAACATGCCAAAGTAAACATTCCCTATGACATAACAGACACCTGCGTCCTATACAGGAAAAAAAAAAAAAAAAAAAATCGGGATAGAGATTTGAAGGGATAGAGCTCCTTTTAAAGTTATTATGCTTTCAGTGCTTACGTTGCATAAAGTGTGGCTGTGATAGCGCACAGTTGCCACAAAAAAATTATTTAGGCAATAAAAATTTTGTTAGTCGTTTCAAAAGTGAAATTAACAGAAATTTTAAACTGTGTTTCAAACACATCTGTTTAGATGTGTTTCATCTTACAGGGGTTTCAAATAGCTACGGTAACAAGCAGTAGTCACTAAACATACTAGTAGCATAATAAAGACGCTCTTTTTTTTAGTTTTTCTAGAAGTGAAATATTTGAAATTATTTACACGATGTTGAACCTTCAATTCTCCTTTGAGTATTTTAAAACGTACCTCCATTTTGATTAGTACTTACAACAAAAAAGAAAGTTCTGAACGATCTTATTCTGTTTCTTTAAAAATAGTTTTAAAAATCATCCCGCAATTGTACTAAAAGCATATTATGTTTATTCGGCACTTGTATTATATTAAATAAAAAACAAGCTTTTTAAACTGAAAGTAAGGAGCGGCATTAAAACTTAAAACAAACAGAAATTACTCCGTATATGAAAGGGGCTGTCCTCTCCTCTGTTTCTTACTGTTTATTTACTGTAGTTTACTTAAGTTTTTTACTGTTTTAAAAATAGAGTTAAGAGAAAAAGTCAAACTTTATCGTAAAGAGCGAGGCACTGAGGAGGAAAAGCCCCTTTCATATACGGAGTAATGTCTGTTCGTTTTAAGTTTTATTGTTGCTCCTTACTTTCATTTAAAAAACTTGTTTTTTTTCATTGAATTTTCTATGAGAAGTCATAGGCTAATTAACATGGTTAGGGCTTTGAAACAATTTTAGCGATGCCTAGGGTGCGGCTGATGAAGACACTTATTTAGAAATGTTGAAAGGGACCTCATGTAGGGAGTAGCCGTACCAAATTAAGAGTGTATTAGATCAGTTTTAACTAAATGATGTGCGTGGGAGAGGGTTTAGGGCTTGAGGAGAAGGCGGACCAATTAAGTGGATTAGTTGAAAGGATTTTACATTTCGAAGAAATGCACGCATGGCAGGCCTAGCGTTCACTTTCAAATTCACTGAGTCTTTATTGTCGGTCGAAGGAGATTTGGGTAAATGTTTATTTTTCAAGGTGGGTTTGAATAAAAATAAGATTAAGTTATTAATGTTAATGAGGGCTGATAGCTTGCATTTGAACCAGGGAAGAATATTTACCGGGAGGGAAAGGTCAAAGACTGGTCCTTATTTTTGTCCTATGTGTGGAGGTTTATATGAGACCGTGTATTACTTGATGTGTATATGTGAGGTGCTGAGTGATTGAAGACTTGAAGTGTTTGGTAGGTGGAATTATGATTCTAAGTGGTTGGTGAGACTGTGGATTAATGAGCGTTTTGCGGGTGTCAGAAGCTTGGCAGGATTTCTTCGTCTTGTGATGAACCGTAGTAGTAGATTTCTGTAGGATTTTGTTATGAATTGTGCAATTTCTCTGTAATTGTTCTTTGTTTGTACTTTTCGCAATTGGGATGTAAGCGCAAATCAATTCTTTTCTTTTTGAAAAATATAGACTCCATAAAGCGTAAGCTCTACATGCTCCTATTGCAGTTTAAGTCCCATATTTACTGCTTGATACTTTAAAAGCCCTTTAGAACCAGTATTGGTGGACACAATTTACTATTTGTGAAACCTATGCTTGATCTGTTATTATTTAAAACAGATTCTTGGCCTTAGAACTGTAATCAGCGAATTGAAAAACTAATTTCCTAAGTTTGGTGCTGACTGGAAAGGGTTTATGATTTGGACCACTGTGAAGATGCGTCGACTTAGAGCAAGATGCTGGAGAACTGTGTAATAACCTTTGTGATTAATTTTATTCTCTCAGTTAATTCCTTGTGAACTAGAGGAGGAGTTTGTCTGCCCATTGAGTCCTCCGTTGAGTAAAGCTCAATATTTTTCCAGGAAAATCGGTATTCTGAGATATTCTTGTCAAAAAAAAAAAAAAAAAACGATCTAGATAGGTAAGAAGTTTGAAAAAAATTGCGAAGAGCCCTATTTTTGACAAAATTTCCTGTCAGCTACGTCATTTTTCTAATAGTGGGGGCGTAGTGGGTTTGACCTTAGCTTGGTAATACGGGACCCAGAGATCGAATCATACTGAAGCAATGCACTGCAGGGCCGACGCAGGGACCTTAGCAGTCAAGATGCGTCGTTAATCTGATATATTATACTGCTTAAACAGCAAAACACTAGTTATTGCAAAAATGTTCATATGTATTTTGACAAGGGATTACAACAATTCAAAAACCATAAAAAAACCAGAAGTTTGAGGCTTAATAAATATCGTTGTTATAAATCTGACTTGCTTGAATAATCAAATTTCTTTGACAATTAACATTGAATTGTAAACGAAATTAAACAGTGATCTGTGGTTGGAAACTGGAAAAAAAGGTATTTGTTATCTGTAATGCATTAAGAAATTAAATGACAGACCAAAAGGCGTCGAAAACTTCGTGTAGTAAAGATGAACAAACACGGACGATGAAATCTAGGGTTGGAAAACTAGGTAGAGTTTGTCTACAAAAACAATCTAAATAGGTCAGGACTTTAAGAACTGATTCGTATTTTCCACAGAATGGCTGTATCAAACCAGTGGTAATGTCATGAAATTAAGAAATGGCTCAAATTACGTATATATATATGAAACTCTCAATCTGCATTCATTTGCTGTTTTAAATAATCTTTCTTATGATGATTTTTTTTTTCAATATTACGAGAAACGGAAACATTTACGATATTTAACAAAGAGAAATAGTAAACGAGGACTGGTTTTTGTAAAGTGAAATTTCTATTCTTATTTTTAGAAGTTAGTACGTGCATCAGCCTTAAGCAGCTTAGTTTCTGCTCGTCTTGAGTTTCGCTCGGTTATTTATTGTAATTTCAATCTGTACGGGGCTTAATTTATTTATTGATGTTGATTTGCAGTAGTTTTACGAATAAAATACTCTATGACTTTATTTTTGCTAATTTCGTTTGATGTAGCACTTTACTTTTCCTGAAAAGATTATTTCTCGGAAATCTTTTTTAACACATTTCAAACACATCTAATGGATATTCACCTTACCTGTAAATTATTTTCAATGTCAATTATCGTCTGTTAATTAATGGTTGAAAAGAATATCAACTCATTAATAAGCTACTCCTTTGTTCTTCAGAATGACATTTGCATTCAATAACATATTCTTATCTCAAATGAGTTCTAATGAATAAACATAGAAATAATTTGTTTGAAAATGTGTTTTTCTTATAATCAATTCTATTCTCTTAGAAACAATTCAAATTGACTAGAATTTATTATACCATGAAAAAAGCTGAGAATAACAAACATCATTTGCTCTACTGATCTCATTAAAAACTCTAACAAAATCAGTATTCATGTCAGACAACTGCTAGCCATTGCCGAAAGCACAAAACCAGCTTCTGATGGATTGTCTAGTTCACGTTTAATTAGACCATCGTAGAATCTTGTGTTAATGGTATTCTTTTAAGCAATATTCGTACTAACTAATTAAATACATTAATAAAAAGCAGTTTCTTATTTAGTTCCTAAATAAATAAGAAAAATTAAAATTATGTCATACAAGCCACCTAAACTTTAAAGACGAGTTTAATTTTTTTCAAATAAATAATTTTCACTATATCGCCTTTATATATATAAGTAGTTATATATATTGAAAAGAGAAATCACCAATGCAACAGCACAAACACATTAAAAAAACAGGGAAGAAGGAGAAAAGGAAGACTGTTTTCCTACATTATATATATATATATATATATATATATATATATATATATATATATATATATATATATATATATATATATATATATATATATATATATATATATAAATTGTTTGTTTGTGTGTCTGTCGACTGACGTCATGTTTATGTGTCGACTGACGTCATGTTTGTTGACTGACGTCATTATAAGGATTGAGCCGTATGTCGTCATGAAGTTGTTTGTCGACTGACGTCATGTTTGTCAACTGATGAAATTACAGACTGGGACACCGGAATTCAAATGACGACCGGGACACAGGGAATATAAATGACGACCGGGACACTCAAAGAGAAATTACAGACTGGGACACCGGGACAAAAATCACGACCGAGACACAGGGAATATAAATGACGACAGAGACACAGGGACACAACTATAGCAAGGACGCCGGGGGCACAGGGGGGATATGTAAATGACGACCGGGACACAGGGAATGTTTGAAGAGAAATTACAGACCGGAACAGCGGGACACAAATGACGACCGGGACACAGGGAACATAAATGACGACCGGGACGCTCAAAGAGAAATTACAGACTGGGACACCGGGACACAAATGACGACCGGGACACAGGGAATATAAATGACGACCGGGACACAGGGACACAACTACAACGGTGACGTCGGGGGGCACAGGGGGATTTATAAATGATGACAGGGACAAAGGGAATGTTCGATTAGCAATCACCATCAACAAAGCTCAAGGGCAATCATTAGAATAATGAGGCATAGATCTGAATACGGATTGTTTTTCCCATGGACAATTATATGTTGCATGTTCAAGAGTCAGTAAACCTGACAATCTATTTATATGCACAGACAATTGAACAGCGAAGAATGTTGTATATTCGGAAGTTTTACGTAGTTAAAAACATATATATATATATATATATATATATATATATATATATATATATATATATATATATATATATGTATATATATATATATATATATATATATATATATATATATATATATATATATATATACAATGGGACAGCGAAGAATGTTGTATATTCGTAAGTTTTACGTAGTATATATATATATATATATATATATATATATATATATATATATATATATATATATATATATATATATATATATATATATATATATATATATATATATATATATATGTATATATTATATATATATATATATATATATATATATATATATATATATATATATATATATATATATATATATATATATATATATATATATATATATATATATATATATATATATTCACAGTTGGGACACAGGGACACAACTACAATGGCGCGTAACTAATATGGCACGTAACGACTTACGCGCACGGGGGGGGGGGGGGGGGCTTGTGGGGCGTGAAGTGCCCCACCAACTAGGGGTTGGGGTGGTGCGAAGCGCCAGCCCAACAGCTAGTATATATATATATATATATATATATATATATATATATATATATATATATATATATATATATATATATATATATATATATATATATATATATATATATATATATATATATATATATATATATATATATATATATATATATATATATATATATATATATATATATATATATATATATACATATATATATATATATATATATATATATATATATATATATATATATATATATATATATATATATATATATATATATATATATATATATATATATATATATATATATATATATATATATATGGGTCATGAGTTTGATCAAATCCATTTACAGCTTTAGCTTCGGAAAAAAAAAAATCATATGAGTGATGTCATATCTAGGAGCACATTTCAAGAGAATAAATCATATCATTTCACCCCAGGAGTAATCGTATCAGTTTTAGGATTTATGATGCATGCAATATCTCAGAAGGAACCTGGCTAATTATGAAATACCAGGTGTAACGAGTCTTTTTACAGAAGGCATTTTAAGCAGTTTCATAATGTCTAGCGACCAAATAAACAACCTAAACCATCAAATGTGGTAAGAATGATCTAAGATAAGAGTATTGAATAAAGGTCTGAAGTAATTATAAAGAAAAATGAAGAACAAAGGAATATTTGGTTAGGATACTACCGACAACGATATTACAGGAAGTCAAAAATAGAAGTGAAAAACCGAAAAATATGTGGTTACAAGGCAGGTGCTGATGATGAGCAGAACGCATTATAAATTAAAACGAAAAATAAAAAAAACCCACGATAAATAGATATGTCACAGTTAGAACAAATAAATATGCGGTTTAAAGATAAGGGTTGGCAAGAATCAAAAGCAATAGCGAGAATCAGAAAGTGTCAAAATGAAACTGAAGAACAAAGATTTGTGGAGTTAATTGACAAGTAAAAGCGAGTTTCCGAAGATGTCGAAAATGAAACAGAAGGACAAACGATGGTGCTTTCAGAAGAAAAACAACAGTGAGAATCAGAACGATTCACAAGTGAAAGCTAAGAAGAATGAAATATTACATTAGAAGAACAACACCATCGCCATCTCTGAAGCCAACAAACTGTGGTACGAAACCCAGTACAAACATACAAAAATGTTGTAAACTACGCAAGTTTTAATTACAAGTCATTAGGACTCTTGAACATTATATATATTTCACGTGGAGCTTTCCATTTTTCCTGTGGCAAAGGTAGTAAACAAATATAAATTTCTTGGAGAATGCCACTTACTTTGTCAAATTACATTGTCACCTCCACAATTTCTAAATAAAGTGGTCTGGCCCTTTTTTAGGACACCACTCGCTTTCTAAGAGATCCACAGACAAATCTGAAAGTTGAACTCATATTTAACTTTAGGTCTATGCAACATAAGCAGTGATCGAACCATCAATAGTCGTAATGTTTTCAGTTTCAAATTCTCCAGACAACTTTATCACAAAATCAACTTAGCGGCACTTCCATCACGAACACCAGAAGGTGATTTTGAACCAGCTTCAAATGGCCAAATTTGATTTCTACACCAGATTTGATGTATTTCTACACCAGAACTACACATTTGATGTAGTTTTTTGAAGAGGGTCTTTTACATACTTTAAATAGTGGGATCTCTCATAAACTAATGGGTCTCGTTGAAGAAATAATGCGAGTCACAAATAACCCTGTCAAAGGTCACATAAAAATGCAAGAAGTGCAGGATATTGTAAATGAACCTGTTTTACTGGGACAACAGCCTCGGTTGGGACAACAAACAACATTGAGAATCAATAATACAAACCTGCGTAATATGTACCAGCATGCGTAAATAAATACGCACACCACTTAGGACAAGATGCTGTATCTCACATAAATGACTTCTTTCCAAAATGATCTTTAAGGAGCTCTTCTGAAAAGCCTGACAAAATCGAAATATATAGCGAATGACAACCTCTTCAATTCTTGTTTTCAGCACAGAGACACAAGCTGTGTTCAAGGAAATACAATCGGATTTTTTTTTGAAAGTTTTATAAGCTTAGCATTTTGAAAGTACTAAGCAGAACTACATAATTATCAGAATCTAATAAATAGCTAGGTTTTATCTCAGACTAAGTAAACTCCAGATAACTGAATGACTATACTAGTAAAAATACTAGTCTACTGACGGAACTGAATTCCTACTTTACTTACACATAACATTTCTGCCATTAAGTTAAATTTTTTATTCTAGCACACTCTTGCTAACAGATTCAGAAAATTGTCTAATTAAGTAAAAAATATAAGTAAAAAACAATACGTTTAAATAAATCTAAATAAAACTGAAGAGTATTCATTCCAGTAATATATTTATCTACTTATCACATCATCTATGCATTTACTGGCATGCGTTCAATTATTATTTAGTAATTTTCTGATATTACCAGCATTCCCTCATAGACTAGTTGGGTTTAGAGAATTACCAATTCGTACAGGTTTCATGACACTTGACGCTGTTGAGCAGCTTCCAACAATGACGAAGCTATATCTTGGCGCAAGATTTTGAGTTAGATTTAGACTCACTAATCACTTTTATGGATAATTCTGAATCATTTTTCATCTTTGTAATTATTAATCATTTAAATATTTCTCAACTTTCTGAAATAATCTCATCGTTGGCATTGATCTCGTCTAGATTATAGCTCAGTGCAATAATGTGCATGGTTTTTTATAGTCAGTCTTGGATCTAATCGGTGGTATAATGGCAGCTTGGTTCTCTAAGCATATTTCATCGTCACCAATTCTTCCATTAACTGTTTCGATTTGTCTGGTCTCGATGTATTGGCAATGAGCTGATTTTTGATTCGAGCACGATTTTTCAGCGCACTTCAAATTCAGTGTAAAATTCCTTACATACCACTGTGGCCCTGTTAATCAATGTGCATCAAGTAATGAGCCTCCAGTGGCACTTTATCAATGTCTTCATCCATATCCGCTCCTCCACTATAGTGCAATCTTACACCGTCTGCATATATTGGAAGAGGTTTATCATTTGTATGCTTTTGGCTCCAGTCCTCAAATAAATTAAACAATGACATGGGACACTTCGGATAATTATCACCACAAGAATCAATTGTTGCGTCTTTTAATTGGCCAACACGCTCAGCCTCTAAATAATCACGGAGAAATTCATCATCCCCATACTTTGGCCTGAAAAAGAAAACGTTTTTAAGCGAAAATGTATACTGTGCAGATTGCACAGTATAATTTGCTGTGCAAATTACAAAGTGTATATTCATAACATCATTCAGGATTTGAATCAGGTCATCAGTTTGTTGACAAACTGTTTATCTAGTAATTCCAACAGAAAGATAGACTTTCGACTAGGAACTGAAAGTTCTAGCGCACTTTTTAAGATTCAAAAGAGATTGGAGGTCAACTATTTCTCCACCTAAATCTCTTCCCTTTCCAAATACATCCAATGGAAATTTGGAGACAGCCATTTTGTTCAGTTTAGTTGAAAAAAATCTTTTTAATTATGGGTTTGAAGACGAAAAACTCCTCAACAGCCCTCAGGGCAAGTGTTATGCCCTGGGGGAATACATGGTTCTTATAGAAAAGGTGGTCACATAGACTTTTCAGGAGGCTCAATGAGTTGTAGATCCTAAGTTTTAGTGCCCCTTTTATGAGTCAAATTAATCCGAAAACTCCCAAAGCCTGTCGTCCCTCACGTCCTATTCTCAGCAAATACACCTGATGGGAATTTTAAAATAATCATTTGTTCGAAAACAGTCCAGAGATCAGATGTCAAGGCCTTTGGGTAAACACAACCCTGCAGCGTCGAAGGAGGATGTTTCAAGTTATACCCTGGGGGCAAATAAGGTTCTTATACTGTCTCGTGGTGGCGCAGTGGGTTTGACCTTAGCTTGGTAATACGGGACCCAGAGATCGAATCATGCAGCAGGAATGCACTGCAGGGCCGGCGCAGGGACATAAAAGGTCAAGAAGTGTCGTTAATCCGATACAAAGGGTTTTTATAGAAGGGGAGATCTTTTGAACTATAGAAGAGGTGTATTTTATTTCAAAAGCAAAATTCTACTTCGCTTTTAATAGAAAAAAAAAATGATAGAGGACACCTAAGCGCCCTCCCTGACACCCTCTTTCCCCCATTATATATCCGATCAAAATTATGAGATAGCCATATTGTTCAGAAAAGTCCAAAGAGCATTGAACAATTCTTTCAGGGTGGACATATCCGTCCAGAGCCCAGGGGCAAGGGTTATAAGTCATGTCATGGGGCATGTAAGATTTTTGTGTAACGGGTAGTTGCATAAATTTTGGACCGGATGGGCCTTATTCGATTGGAAATTGGAAGTTCCATTACCTTTTTATGAGTCAGAAGTGAATGGGTGGCAGAACACATCCGATCATATAATTAAGAGAACAATTTTGTTAAGCATTGTTGAAAGGTCCCGTACTTCCGTCTTTGGGGATGTCAACCTCCCTATCATCTTCAGAGCAAAGTTTATAAGCTAGACAATTCTCTCACCGTTTACATGTAACATATCTTATTGAGAAAAATATGTATGTTCGAACTTGACTTTCCAAAACGATAATGGGCAAAGATGTTCAACTGACCAAAAGGCAGATGTTAATACTACTGCTCCTACCCGTACTGTCGCTTTTACTATTAATAAATATAAAAAAACTTGTCTTTTTAACTGAAAGTAAGGAGCGACATTAAAACTTAAAACGAACAGAAATTACTCCGTATATGAAATGGCTGTCCCCTCCGTAATCCCTCGCTCTTTACGCTAAAGCTTTTAATTGTTTTAAAACGTAGAATTGTGGCAAAGAGTCAAATTTTAGCGTAAAGAGCGAGGGATTGCGGAGGGGACAACCCATTTCATATACGGAGTAATTTCTGTTCGTTTTAAGTTTTAATGTCGCTCCTTACTTTCAGTTACAAAAATGTGGAAATTTGAACTAAATTAAAAGATGGTATGTGCACGTACATTGGCGAAAGAGCAGATCTCAAGAGTTGATTATTACGTTGGAACTTTCAAAGAATGCTTAAAGGGGTAGATCATCTGACCAAAAGGCAATATGTGCACGCTACTACCAATGTTACTGTCACTGCTACATTTACTACTACAACTGCTACAACTACTACAATCAAACAGTTCGTGGTAACGAACTGTAGTAAGGAGCGACCCGGCTCAATAGTAACCAAAACTCTAAAAAATTGAATTTTGATATCAATAGCTACATCAAAAGAATCGCATCTTAATGCTGATTTTAAATATATAAGTTTCATCAAGTTTAGTCTTACCCATCAAAAGTTACGAGCCTGAGAAAATTTGCCTTATTTAAGAAAATAGGAAGAAACACCCCCTAAAAGTCGTAGGATCTTAACGAAAATGACACCATCAGATTCAGCGTATCAGAGAACCCTACTATAGAAGTTTCAAGCTTCTATCTACAAAAATGTGGAATTTTGTATTTTTTGCCAGAAGACAAATCACGGGTGCGTGTTTATTTGTTTGTTTTTTTTTTTTTTTTTCCCAGGGGTCATCGTATGGACCAAGTGGTCCTAGAATGTCGCAAGAGGGCTCATTCTAACGGAAATGAAAAGTTCTAGTGCCCTTTTTAAGTGGCCAAAAAAATTGGAGGGCATCTAGGCCCCCTCCCACGCTTTTTTTTCCCAAAGTCAACGGATCAAAATTTTGAGATAGCCATTTTGTTAAGCATAGTCGAAAACCATAATAACTATGTCTTTGGGGATGACTTACTCCCCCACAATCCCTGGGGGAGGGGCTGCAAGTTACAAACTTTGACCATTGTTTACATATAGTAATGGTTATTGGGAAGTGTACAGACGTTTTCAGGGGGATTTTATTTTGTTTGGGGGCGGGGATGAGAAGAGGGGGCTATGTTGGAGGATCTTTCCTTGGAGGAATCAGTCATGGGGGAAGAAGAATTCAATGAAGAGGGCGCAGGGTTCTCTAGCATTACTATAAGAAAACAATGAAAAATAAACATGAAAACGTTTTTTCAAATGAAAGGAAGAAGTAGCATTGAAAATTAAAACGAACAGACATAATTACGCATATGAGGGGTTCTAAAAATACTTTAGCATTAAGAGCGAGGTATTTAGGAGGAGATAAATACCTTGCTCTTTATGCTACAGTATTTTTAATAATTTCAACTATTTATTCTACGGCCTTTCTGATTCAGGGGCCATTCTTAAAGAACTGGGACAAAACTTACGATTTAGTGTAAAGAGCGAGGTATTAACGAGGGTACAAACCCCCTCGTATACATAATAAAAATATAAGGTATGAAAGTTTGTTACGTAAGTTAATTCTTAAGTTACGTGTATTTTTTACTAATAAAAACGTTCATTAAAAATTAAAAGTTCTAGTTGCCTTTTTAAGTAACCGAAAAATTGGAGGGCAACTAGGCCTCCTTCTCCACCCCTTATTTCTCAAAATCGTCTGATCAAAACTAAGAGAAAGTCATTTAGCCAAAAAAAGAATTAATGTACAAGTTTCATTTTAATAATTTATGTGCAGAGAGCCAAAACCAAACATGCATTAATTCAAAAACGTTCAGAAATTAAATAAAAAAAAAAAAATTTTTTAGCTGAAAGTAAGGAGCGACATTAAAACTTAAACCGAACAGAAATTACTCCGTATATGAAATGGGTTGTCCCCTCCGCAATCCCTCGCTCTTTACGCTGAAGTTTGACTCTTTGCCACAATTTTACTTTTTCAAACAATTAAAAGCTTTAGCGTAAAGAGCGATGGATTGCGGAGGGGACAGCCCATTTCATATACGGAGTAATTTCTGTTCGTTTTAAGTTTTAATGTCGCTCCTTACTTTCAGTTAAAAAAACAAGTTTTTATTTTTATTTATTAATAGTAAAAGCGGCAGTACTGGGAGGAGCAGTAGTATTAACATCTGCCTTTTGGTCAGTTGAACATATTTGGTCAGTTTTTGTTGTTATTAAATAAAAAAAAAAAAATTTTTAGCTGAAAGTAAGGAGCGACATTAAAACTTAAAACGAACAGAAATTACTCCGTATATGAAATGGGTTGTCCCCTCCGTAATCCCTCGCTCTTTACGCTAAAGCTTTTAATTGTTTTAAAACGTAGAATTGTGGCAAAGAGTCAAACTAAATTTGATGAAACGTACATATTTAGAATCAGCATGAAAATTCGATTTTTTGATGTTTCTTTTAGCATCAAAATTCCGTTTTTTAGAGTTTTGTTTACTATTGAGCCAGGTTGCTCCTTACTACAGTTCGTTTCCACGAACTGTTTGATACTACTACCAGTAATATCAATTCTACTGCAACTTTGCAAAGAGGCATTAAGGTGAAAGTTTCAAGGAATTTTGAGGGATGAACTGAATCACAACAGGCCGTCTGTATACAGGTTGTCAAAAAGGTGTAACAGCAATAAGTTAGGAACAATTTTTTGCGTAAAGTTGAAACTAAAATAACTTGTTATGAGAGATGTTGAACATACCAAAAAGAAAATATTTGTATCCTAATGCCACTGCTTCTACTCATGCTACTGCAACTGCCCCTATTATTACTACTTTTAATACTACTACGGCCACTAAAGCTAAGGCTACTATTATTAGTCCCCTTGCTACTGCTCCTAATGCTGATACTACAATAAAGTGCATTAAGGCCAAACCTTTGAGAAACATTGAAACTGTGTGGAACTTAATCTAAACCCACAAATGCCCACAGAGATTCAAAAGAACATGTGGCGGATTTTGTACTAGTCAGAAAGACCTATGGGTATATTATTATTTTACCATTGCAGCTACTGGAATTAATAATAGTATGGGTATTAATATGAAACTCTTAGGAAATACTTAGGTGACGACTCAATTAGACGAAAAATACAAAAGGGTTTATACGGGGAACTTAAGCCATATTACAGGCAGCGCGGCTTTTTAGCAGCTAAAAATATCATTGAAATATTTATAGCAGTTTATTTGATTGAAAATTAAAAGTTCTATTAGTTATCCCATGATCAGCTTGGGTAAGCTTTAGAATTGGTGTATCAATAATTGAAATTAAAAATTGCTTTTCTTACAAATTCGAGTAAATAACGAAAAGTAATTAATACAAGTTAATACAGTATTTAATACAGTAATTGTATTTAATACACTCAATTAGCACACTAAATTTGTACAATTAATAAAAATTTAATTAATCAATTAATTATACAACATAATAGATTAAAAACAGAGAAAAGGATTGATAAAAATGATATTTTTTTCAATGTACTTAGAATTCTGTGTTATTATGTCCAAAGCAGCCATAGAAAATGTAAGAAACATTTGTTAAGAAACAAAAAAAAATGTCTAAAACACAATTTACTCTCATCAAAGCATAAGGAACATTTTAGATCTGAAAAACCTTAACGGCACCAAAGACCCGGTGTTTCTATTTGCTTTAAATTTGACCTAATGTATCAATTTATTTATGCCTGGTTTTCAGTTTTAATTAAAGAAGTACGTTTAGGAGAAGCTCAGTCTAGGAATTTGTGTTTATGCATTAAGGTTCTCCTCATCCAAGAACTCACGACTATAAATTTCAAACTGATTAAGGAAACAATTTTTTTGGACCATCTACAAAAAACCCTACACCGCACCACAACAGGACATATGATCCTTTTAAATAAGAAAAGAATGAGAATTTTGATTCCTGATTAATTTAGGATAGTGGCCTATTCAAGATCAATAAAGCTCCTCTTTCTTTATTAGAAGCTTATTCCATATTGGCTCTTTCTTTCCTTATTTTTCTTTATTTTCTATATGCTATTTTTCTCCTCATTTCCTCATTCCTTTATTAGCTCTTTCTTTCCTTATATGGAAAAAATGGCAAATTTGCAGGACTGACAACTATTGCCCCGAGCCACTGAAGGGTCATATCATCCCTGGCAGCTATATATTCGACATATCAATTATTTTGAGCCAAATTGCTAGGTCAAGATTTTTATCATACGTCTGGGGGACTCCGTGGATAAAGGCAGCAGCACAAAGAAGGAATATGGTATCAATGTTATCTAATTATTAAATTATAAAAATTTGAATATATCATATAATATATAAATTATCATATCTAATTATGTTATCTAGTTATCTTACTTTAGAGAAGGTCAGTTTGAATTTTCCATTTCCAATTGACTGACTTAAATTACAAGTTTTTGTTCCCCAATACTCTAGAAAAAGTGACCAGTAAATAAAATATGACTAGGAAATAAAAGGAGTACTTGAAAGATAAAGGAACTTGCTAGCTCAATAGCTTCACTTGTTGATCAGTTTTTAAGCCCTTCCTAAGTTTGTGCGGATACCCTTTTCAAAATAACGTGGCGAGAGTCAAAACCTAAAAAAGAAACATTTCAGTTATCCAATTTTTTATCTTGACAAACGCTTCAATAATTCTAAAAATATGTTTTTTCGGTCTATTTAATTCTTGAAAACGATTATCTTTTAAAAACTGTTGTTTTTTACTCAGACAATTGCATAAGATTTCAGGGCTAAGTGTCAACTAAGTACGCTTTTAATTGCTTTATCAAGCCTTTTACTAATTTTAAGAAGATACTTTGCTCATCTTCAGATTTTTCGGCTGACAACTTATCTACTTATTTACAACTACTTTAGGCCTGTAACATTAACTAAAACATCATAAGCTAAATGTACATATTGAACCATACGTACGTAAGAAGAGCTGTTAAAATTGCCCCAACCACCGATATCTCTCCGATAGGATGGTTTTGAATTTCACATATCGTCCGTAGCAGGCACGCTTTTCCATCAACCCCCATTGCCCCTAATAGCATTTCTGCTGTCTTGAAAACCTGTAGCTGGTCTTCCACTATACTCCTGAAAAAAAAAGAAATAGCTTGAAAAAAAAGCTAACAAAGGGCCAGAAACAAAGAGAGAAAAACAAAAAGAAACAACTCCTGAAAAATAAAAAAGAAAGAAACAAAATGAAAATGGAACAAGAAATGGAGTCAGTGGTCATAATTCATGAAAATATGCAGAAAAGGGGCAAGAATTTTTCAGGGTTCAAATTGAACACACACAAAAATAAATCTCAAGATTTGAAGTTTTTCCGTGTTTAATTTTGTTTTCATAATGAAGATAAAGATTTCACTCTTAAAATCAGGAAGGGTGATAAGTCAGTTTAAGATAGCATTTTTTAAATCACGGTGTTTCTGAAATAAAAGCAAAAAACAGAGAGTGGCGTCAATTTATGGAAAATCAAAAGGGGTGAGTAAAAAGCATTTTTCGTAATCGGGGTAAAGGAATTTGTTAGTTCTTGATTGTTTAATGATAATAATGCAAATTTTTAGTAAAATTAAAGAAAACCTCTGTTAAAAATTGAGGCAGTGAAAAATCAGGGGGGAGGTAATGAGGGAGATATCAAGCAGGGACATAGCCTAACTTGTCATATTACACAGTACATGAATAATTGACTTTCTTGTCACTTCATGTGACCATTTCATGTGATCCTAGGATATTGTAATCCCACTAATTGGACATTAAATTCATATTTTTAAAAATTTGTCCATTAGGATCACTTTATGAATGATGTACTTTCACTTTTGAATTATTGGGAAATTGAACTTCGGGGTTTCTTAGATCATCCTTATGCTTATGATAGAAATTTCCCGTTTACCGTAGAATTGAAATTGAAATAAACTACCGTTTTTCCATGTGTTTATTATCCGTAGCATTGATAAACTGGATTTCACTTTCTATCCAAAGCCAACACAAAACAATAGATATCTTCATTTTGATTCAAATCACCCCCACCCCCCGTTAAAAGAGCAGTTATAACTTCTCTCATTGATCGTGCCCTGAACATTTGCTCCTATTCGTATATAAATACAGAAATACATTTTTAAAGATATCCTTTTTGCTAACGGATACACTCTTCCTTTTGTAAGTAATATAATTAATCGTACACTAAAATGACCTTCCTGTAAAATCGAAGTTATTTCACAATGTGAAGCTTATACAAAGCCTTCAAATATAATCTATTTTCAGTACAAAATTAGAAAATAACGTGAAATAACGTGAAATAACGCACAAGAAATAACGTGCATCTAGTATTCACTAATAATTTTAAAATTGTCAATTTCTTCGACTCTGGTAAATATAAAACCCCAGCTACTCACCTAAGAGGGGCTTATCAAATACCAGGCAGTTGTAGCACCTACTCTGTTGGCATAATTTATCAGAATCTAGAAAAAGGGCTACATCAGCATAACGAAGGCATAGAAAAGCCATTAATTTTAAATAGTTCTAATAGATTCTATGATTCTGCTTTAGCTTGCCATATATTTAATAATCCCACCCACACAATACTTTTTGAAAAATCTTCCCTTATTAGTACTGATTTGGGGCTGAAAAAAGTGGTTTGCAAATCAATCGAAACTGGGCTAAACATAAATAATAATTTTTCTTTAAATAGGGACTTTGGGGACAACTCACTTAATTCTTAATGCTCAGATTTAAATAAAAATAATCTAAAAAAAAATATTTTACTAAGCCAATTTATAACAGTATTGAACTAGTTACAAGAAGGCCTGTAACGCAGCCTTCCAAATAAGAATGATCAGCTTTTGAAACTTGTATTTAATTATTTTGATCTGGTTCATTTGAATTAATTTATAATCTCACATCATTTCATTTATCTGGTTGAACTTCGTTGAAGTAAGGATGCTAGGGCTGTTTTAAAAAGTTTTTTTTAAAAACAATTTTAGTTTGATTCTTCCCAGATTTATATATATATATATATATATATATATATATATATATATATATATATATATATATATATATATATATATATATATATATATATATATATATATTAATTTAAACATGTTTTGTCAAATAATAAAAGATATTTAGATGTTATTTTGGTCTTAAATAGTAAGGATTTCATTGATATTTCTAAAAATATATATCCATCAGAGCTTATTCTTGAACCTAGTCATGTCGCTGGTCATGAAGATCATTTCTTAGATTTAAATATTAATATTTGTGATAATAATAAATTAAGTTTTAAAATGTATAATAAAACGGATGATTTTGATTTTGAAGTGATTAGTTTCCCATTCCCTGAAAGTAATATACACTCAAATATCACATATTCAGCTTTTTTCTCACAGTTACTTCGTTATGCAAGGATTTGTAGTAATTATATTGATTTTAAAAATGGATGTAAAATCTTAAGCCAAAAATTGATATCAAGAGGTTTTTCTGTAAATAAATTAACTTGGCAATTTAAAAAATTTAGTTTTCATTATAACGAACTTTTAAATAAATATCAAAAGAATTATCTAGAAATACTTAAAGAAATTTTCAACTAATTTCGGAGGTTCGAGAAATGTTGTTGCAGCGCCATTTATTTTGAATTGTGTTTCTAATTCACCGGATTTTTTTTTTAAATTAGCCACATGGTAAAGGCGAATTCTATAATTGTTTAGTTCATTCAGGTTTTTTTGCAATGTGTTAATATTTGTGATTTGGTAAAATTTATTATATTTAGTTTACTTATTGTTGCAAAAAAGAGGGATATATTAACAGGATAAGCTTGTTTTGGTGTTACTTGGTTGTTTTACATTTGATGTTTTTTTTTCTTTCATAGGCATGTATTTTGGGGGTGATACCTGACACGGGGATGCCATGGATATTCTGTGGTAGCCACAACACTTGGTGGGGTAGAGAATTTAAAGTGGCGAAACCCCATATAGGCCAGTGTATTCTCCTGATGAGCCCTTGTGTTGGGTTGTTGCCTCTGAATTATTTGTCTTTATTATTTTTTCTATTGTTTGGTAAATGACGACTTATACTTATTGACGACATGACTGCCTGTCCATGGATTATTCTTTATGGTTGATTGTGTATGGCTATGCTGTTTGACCTATGTGATTGGATGGATGAGTAGGGTTAAGGCCTCGTTCAAGTGCTGGTTCCTTTTCTCCTTCTGTCTCTCTCTCTTTTTTTTTGTGTTTGTGCTGTTGCATTGGTGATTTCTCTTTTCATGATATATATATATATATATATATATATATATATATATATATATATATATATATATATATATATATATATATATATTATATATATATATATATATATATATATATATATATATATATATATATATTTTATATATATATATATATATATATATATATATATATATATATTATATATATATATATATATATATATATATATATATATATATATATATATATATATATATATATATATATATAGTATTCACTAAATTTTTAATGCCCAGATTTAAATAAAAATGATCTTAAAAGATGTTTTACTAAACCAATTTATAATAGTATTGAACCAGTCAAACAGTTCGTGGTAACGAACCCGGCTCAATAGCAACCAAAACTCTAAGAAATGGGGTTTTGATATCAATAGCTGCATCAAACGAATTGCATTTTAATGCTGATTTTAAATATATAAGTTTAATCAAGTTTAATCTTACCCATCAAAAGTTACAAGCCTAAGAAAATTTGCCTTATTTTAAGAAATAGGGGGAAACAACCCCTAAAAGTCATATAATCTTTACGAACATCACACCATCAGATTCAGCGTATCAGAGAACCCTCGTGTCGAAATTTCAAGCTCCTATCTACAAAATGTGGACTTTTGTATTTTTTTTGCCAAAAGACAAATCACGGGTGCGTGTTTATTTATTTTTTATTTTTTTTTATTTTTTTCCCAGGGGTCTTCGTATCGACCAAGTGGTCCTAGAATGTCGCAAGAGGGCTCATTCTAACGGAAATGAAAAGTTCTAGTGCCCTTTTTAAGTGACTGAAAAAATTGGAGGGCACCTAGGCCCCCTCTCACGCTCATTTTTTCTCTAAAGACAACGGATCAAAATTTTTAGATACCCATTTTGTTTTCCATTGTCAAAAACCATAATAACTATGTTTTTGGGAATGACTTACTCCCCCACAGTCCCTGGGGAAGGGGCTGCAAGCTACAAACTTCGGCCAGTGTTTACATATAGTAATGCTTACTGGGAAGTGTACAGCGTTTTCAGGGGATTTATTGGGGTGTTTTTGGGGTGGGGTTGAGGGGAGGGAGCCAAGTGGAAGAATCTTTCCTTGGAGAAATATGTCATAGGGGAACAGAAATTCAATGAAAAGGGCGGAGGATTTTCTAAAATTACAATGAAAAAAAAAATGAAAAAATAAACATGGCAAAGTTTTCTCAATTGAAACTGGAGTAGCATCGAAACTTAAAACGAACAGAAATTATTACGCATATGAGGGGTTCTAAAAATACTTTAGCATAAAGAGCGAGGTATTTAGGAGGAGATAAATATCTCGCTCTTTATGCTATAGTATTTTTAGTAATTTCAACTATTTATTCTACGACCTTTCGGATTCAGGGGTCATTCTTAAAAAATTGGGACAAAACTTACGATTTAGTGCAAAGAGCGAGGTATTAACGAGGGTACAAACCCTCTCATATACATAATAAAAATTAAAGAATATAAAAGTTTGTTACGTAAGATAATTCTTAAGTTACATATATTTTTTACTAATGGAAAAATTCGTTAAAAGTAAAAATTTATAGTTGCCTTTTTATGTAACCGAAAAATTGCAAGGCAACTAGGCTTTCCCCACCCCTTATTTCTCAAAATCGTCTGATCAAAACTAAGAGAGTCATTTAGCCAAAAAAAAAGAATTAATATGCAAATTTCATTTTAATAATTTATGTGTGGAGAGCCAAAACCAAACATGCATTAATTCAAAAACGTTCAGGAATTACATAAAATGGTTGTCGCGAGGTTATTGGTTATTGCGGAGGTTATCCCCTCCGCAATCTCTTGCTCTTTACGCTAAAGTTTGACTCTTTGCCACAATTCTGCTTTTTAAAACAATTAAAAACTTTAGCGTAAAGAGCAAGGGGTTGCGGAGGGGACAACCCATTTCACATACGGAGTAATTTCTGTTCGTTTTAACTTTTAATGTCGCTCCTTACTTTCAGTTAAAAAAAACTAGTTTTTTTTTTAGTCATTACAAAAAGGCACGTAATGCTAGCTTCCAAAAAAGCATGATTAGCTTTGAAAACTTGTATTTAATTAATTTGTTCTGTTTCGTTTGAATGAACTTATCGTCTTACATCATTACATTTATCAGTTCTGGTTGAACGTCGTTGATGTAAGGATGCTAGGGCTTAGTATTCACTAGATTTTTAATGCTTAAAAAATAAAAATGATTTAAAAAATATTTTATCAAGCCAATTTACAGTAGTATTGGACCAGTTACAAAAAGGTCTGTAATGCTAGCTTCCAAAAAAGCATGATTAGCTTTGAAAACTTGTATTTAATTATTTTGTTCTGTTTCGTTTGAATGAGTTTATCATCTCACATCTTTTCATTTATTAAATAAAAAAAAAAACAAGTTTTTTTGAATGACAGCAAGGAGCGACATTAAAACTTAAAACGAACAGAAATTGCTCCGTATATGAAAAGGGCTTTTCCTCCTCAACGCCCCGCTCTTTACGCTAATGCTTTTTACTGTTTTAAAAAGCAGAGTTAAGAGAAAGAGTCAAACTTCAGCGTAAAGAGCGAGGCATTGAGGAGGAAAATTCCCTTTCATATACGGAGTAATTTCTGTTCGTTTTAAGTTTTAATGTCGCTCCTTAGTTTCATTAAAAAAAAACTTCTTTTTATTTAATTTCTAGACATTTTTGAATTAATGCAGGTCTTGATCTTGGCTCTCCGCACATAAATAATTAAAATGAAACATGCATTTTAATTTTTGGGCTAAATGGCTTTCTCATGGTTTTATTCGGAAGATTTTCGCATTCTTCTTGGAAGTCCCCTACTATTTTGTCACCTTGATCTCATGTTCCAAATGGTGTTCACAACTGGGATAGTTCCGGCCTCATTCTCTTATGGTCGTCTTACTCCTGTTCCAAAAAAGAATAAATTGCTGAATGAGTGTTCTTCATACCGCCCTATTACAGCTGCTACTACTTGCTGCAAGGTTTTTGAAACACTCATAATGCTAGAACTTACAGACAAATGCTACATGCCGCCATATTAGTTTGGTTTCCAAAAAGGCCTAGGGTATGCCCACGCGCTTACTGCACTGTTGTCAATACTTATAGATGCTGATAAGTCTAGTGTTTCGCTCGTCCTAGGAAGTCATGATGTAAGCCATACTTTCGACTCTCTGATTCACGCATAAATTATCCTTGAGCTATGTAAAAGTGGAGTTGACATGTCTGCCATTTGTGCTTTGTATCATATATATATAACCAACTTGCTGTTGTAATCCGGCTACCTGATGGGACTGTAACACGTTTCGTTATTCCTGTCCGTCAAGGCGTCAGACAGGGATTATTTACCTCTCCAGTTGCCTTCAATAACTATATCGTGAATGCCCAATCAAGCGCAGTTCCTTCGTGTATTTTAAAATGGATTGATGAGTCACTTATCGCTTATGCAGATGATATTTTTAAGCCCCGTCGGACAGTTCAGTCATTCGAAAGAAATTTTGCTATTTTAAGTAAGGAATATGCTAAAATTAACCTTACATTCAATGGAGAAAAATCTGACGTGGTTCTGTTCAACTGGGGTGAAACTCGAGCAGGATTTACTATTATTCTCGACGGCACACCAATTTCCCCAAAATCAAAACTGAAATATTTAGGGCTTCTTATCGGTGACAAAGCAACTAGAAGGCTCTTGATCCTTCATTTTCCACTTCAAACAGCAACTGCATACGGATGCTTGGTAGCAAAAAAACTTCGACTCAACCGCAAACTGCCAGCGAAACCTTACAATACTTCTGCACACCTAAATTTCCTATACCTTGCACCTTTTTGGCGTACGTTTACGATAATCGAGACGAAGGAGCTTCGGCGAATCTATTTCCGGTATGCCAAATACCTGGTTGCCCTTCCACCACGGTCAAGCAATTCCTGGGTCATTAAAAGATACGGCATCATACACCTGAATGCTTCTATCAGAAAAAGCATAGAAGCTTATAATAGTAGAATTGGTCGGCGTCCATGGAGCGCTATTTTGATTCAATGATTGTTTTGCTTTTGTATGTTCTAATTGTTCTTAAGTAAGGTGAAGTGTTGTTTAGTTTGTTAGGTCATTTTCTTTTTTCTCTTTTCTTTTATTCACATTATACTCCGTTTTTCATGTGTATTATAACGGGTTATAAATAAATTCAACTCAATTCAATATAAAAACTGTACCTTTTTGATTGGAAGTGGCCAGCAGTTTCGTCCTAGAGTGAATCAAGGAACAATAAAACTAGTACCCTCTTTGTAAAAAGTTTATAAAACTGTACCTTTTGGATTGAAAGTGGCCAGCAGTTTCGTCCCAGAGTGAATCAAGGAACAATAAAACTACCACCATTTCGTAAAAAGTTTAAAATTAATAATATAAAACGGTACCTTTTGGATTGAAAGTGGCCAGCAGTTTCATCCCAGAGTGAATCAAGGAACAATAGAACTGGAACCGCAATTCCAATAGAGCCTCGAACTGTGTTCTTCCCATTCACCTCTGAGAGTATAGGCAATGAAAAAGAGTTTGTTGCTGTCCAATGTGGTCGGATCAAAATAGCATTACGATTTGCCACTAAAATATGAAATATGTAGTTAATTATCTAATAACAGGATTCACGGTACCATTAATTATTTAGCAAATTTCCTTGGGTCTTCGTATATTGTGAGTTTTCCAAGTCTCTACTAATTCTAGCAAATTATTCTCTTTAGCCTGTTTAATCGGTTTAGCCCGTTTAGCCCATTGGCTGTAATTCTCATGGGATAACTTTGATTTATGTTATGAGATTAAATAAAATATTTAATTGAGTAAAATAATTTTTCAATGAAAGTAATGAGCAGCATTAGAAAGTTCAAAGAAACAAAATTAGTCTGGTGACTACCCCATCTGGAGTCCCTCGCTCTGTACAAGAATTCACCTTTTCTAGATTACTTAATGATGAGTGCTCAAACCGAATGGCTTTTTAGTTGTAACAAGACAAGAGGACAGCTCATTTTTTTCATTTTAAGTTTTAAACTTTCTCAATAATTTCATTGAAAAAACCATTTTATTTCATTTAATTTCTGTTTTTTTTTGTTTTCTTTATCGAGATTTTTAAAATTTGTGCAGTTCTTTGTTAAAACATATACAGATTATTTTTTTACGCAATTTAATGTCTCCATAGTGTTTCATTTCAAACATATTCGATTATTAAAGCAAGCCCAATTCAATTCCTACTGAGCTTCAAATTTTTGGTTTTATTTTTTATGGTTTTTGAATTGTTACAATCTCTTATTAAAGTATTCCTAGAGTTGCTTGTCTTCTAACCACTGACAATTTGCTATCTTTTCATAATGAAGTCTTTTCAAAGACATTTGATAATAAAAGCAAGTCAGATTTCCTATAACGATATCTATAGGCTTCAGACTTTTGGTTTTCTTTATTGAGGCTTTAAAATTTTTGGTAATCCCTTGTTAACTTATCCATAGATTTTTTTGTAATTACCAGTTTTTTGCATTTTAAGCAATTTAGTGTCATTTCATGAAGCAACCATGCAACTAATTCCAAGCAACAATACCTGCTACTTCTCAAATTTTGGTTGTATTTTTTAAGGTTTTTCAATAGTTGTAATCTCTCGTTAAAATATATACAAATATTTTTGCAATTACCAGTTTTTGTTCTTAACACATTTAATGTCTTGTAGTACTAATCTTTTTAAAGATATTTTATTATCAAAGCTGGTCCTATATATAGCAAAGATATTTACTGGGCTTCAACTTTTGATTTTCTTTTTTATACTTTTTGAATTGTTGTAATCCCTTATGAAAACAGAGAAACATCATTTGTAATAGTTGCAACTTTTGGTTTTTTGCCCACTTCCTCCTATATATATATATATATATATATATATATATATATATATATATATATATATATATATATATATATATCTTGAAAAGAGAAATCACCAATGCAACAGCACAAACACAAAAAAAAGAGACAGAAGGAGAAAACGAAGACTGTTTTCCTAAATTAGTGATTAATATTGACCAGCACTTGAATGAGGCCTTAACCCTACTCATCCATACAATCACATAGGTCAAACAGCATAGCCATACACAATCAACCATAAAGAATAATCCATGGACAGGCAGTCATGTCGTCAATAATTATAAGTCGTCATTTACCAAACAATAGAAAAAATAATAAAGACAAATAATTCAGAGGCAACAACCCAACACAAGGGCTCATCAGGAGAATACACTGGCCTATATAGGGTTTCACCACTTTAAATTCTCTACCCAGCCAAGTGTTGTGGCTACCACAAAATATCCATGGCATCCCTGTGTCAGGTATCACCCCCAAAATACATGCCTATGAAAGAAAAAAAAAACAGCAAATGTAAAACAACCAAGTAACACCAAAACAAGCTTATCCTGTTAATATATCCCTTTTTTTTTGCAACAATAGGTAAACTAAATATAATAAATTTTACCAAATCACAAATATTAATACATTGCAAAAAACCTGAATGAACTAAACATTTATAGAATTCATCTTTATCATGTGGCTAATTTAAAAAAAAATCCGCTCAATTAGTAACACAATTCAAAATAAATGGCGCTGCAACAACATTTCTCGAACCTCCAAATTAGTTGAAAATTTCTTTAAGTATTTCTAGATAATTCTTTTGATATTTATTTAAAAGTTCGTTATAATGAAAACTATTTTTTTTGAATTGCCAAGTTAATTTATTTGCAGAAAAACCTCTTGATATCAATTTTTGACTTAAGATTTTACATCTATTTTTAAAATCAATATAATTACTACAAATCCTTGCATAACGAAGTAACTGTGAGAAAAACGCTGAATATGTCATATTTGAGTGTATATTACTTTCAGGGAATGGGAAACTAATCACTTCAAAATCAAAATCATCCGTTTTATTATACATTTTAAAACTTAATTTATTATTATCACAAATATTAATATTTAAATCTAAGAAATGATCTTTATGATCAGCGGCATGACTAGGTTCAAGAATAAGCTCTGATGGATATATATTTTTAGAAATATCAATGAAATCCTTACAATTTAAGACCAAAATATCATCTAAATATCTTTTATTATTTGACAAAACATGTTTTAAATTAATTGGATTATTCTTATCCATCATATATTTATATTCTAGTTGACTTAAAAACAAGTCAGCTATAAATGGGCTGGCATTCCCCCCCCCCCCCATGGGAATTCCCACAATTTGCTTGTACAAATCACCACCAAATCTTATATAAGTATTGTATAAAACAAATTCTAATAACTCAAAAATCATATCCAAGCTGTAACATCTCAAGTTAACTGTAGTATTAAAGCAATTTGTCCATATAGCTTTTTTATTATAAGTGTCTATTTTTAAGAACCTTTCACTAGATAAGAGGAAAGATTTCTTGATAACAGTTTTTAAATTATCAAACACTACATTAAGTGATAAATTAGTATACATTGTCGCAAAATCGAAAGACTCAATTCTTTTAGCTGAAACCATTGTTAAAGAATCTATCACCTGCAGTGAATTATTAACACTCCAAAATGGATTAAAATTCGAAAATTTTTTATTACAAGAACAATAGGTTTTAAGTTTATTTACAATTTCCTTTAAAATTAAAGAGAGGTCAGTAGCAGCAATGCGGGTTGGACATTTAGCTGCTCCAGCAATAGACCATGGTTTAGGGGGACCGGAGAAAGTAGGCAAAATAAAAATTAAAAACATTACTTTAGATCCCGATTATCAAAACTTATTTTATACACTCCTCAAGCATGAAGCATAAGCTAAGGCAGGAGTTATTTATAATGCATTAAACCTATAAGAAATACATAGCACTAATCTCCACACGGGTTCTTTGGCCTCTAAATGGAAATTTAATTCCTGATAAATCTTAAATCATGATTTAATCTTGATTTTGAAGAACATATTCAAGAAAAGTATGTGAGTATAAGGATAATGTCATTTTATTATGCAAATCAGGCAATCCCAGACAAGATTTTTGCTGTTATGGAAAAGCTTACTTTAGCATAAACGAGTGGAAGCTAAGAGATGTGGTAGTCCCTCGGTATTTAGGGCAAATATCGAAACCGTGTGATAGTTAAAGCATAAATAAATAAAGATAATCTCATTGATTAGAATTTTTTCAGTTTTAATATAACTTTGGTTTAATTTAAAAAAGATTATTTTTGCCCATAATGAAAGAGTAGGATGGTAACTGTGACTTGTTTATTTGTCACTTTAAAATATTTCTCATTTTCTTAATACCACCTCCCTCCACTCTTTTACATAATAATTAATTCGTCTACTTTTGCTTTAACGTTGATGTCACCTCAATTCAAATTTAATGCTCAATAACATTTTTCAACCTTAGTTACCCAAAGATAAGTGATTGAAACAATGTACACTACGGTAAATTACCAAACCGCAAAAGTAACCTCACCGGTTTCGGAGGGAACCCTTTCTTCATAAGACACCCATTCCACCATGGAAATACATAAATATGGTATACACAACTAGTTTTTTTAAACTTTTGTTCTTAATCAACTATACAAAATCCATCATGCTTCTAACCTTCCCATAGCTCCATATGAACCCTAAAGGGAGTAGAATACTGTGCCACAACAAATTCCTCAGATACACCACTCCAATCCAATTTTTTAAATATTAAATACGTTACTGAATTCTTTATGTTAGTTCGTTGGGTAAACTTATTAATTAAAACAAAACATTTGATTTTTTTTTCAACTGTCTATTTTTCAAGCAAGACCACACTTAAAATTTTTGTTTGTCAATGCAAAGCAAAGCACAAATTTAAAAACTTAAAAAAAGATAACTGATTTAGGTAAAGAGTCAAGCCTAAAACGACCAAAAATTCTTACAACTGAAGAAATGAGACTTAATAAACAAAGAAGGTACAGGGAACAACGGAGCTTAACTTGAAGTAAATTGGAAACAAGATGTCGACGTTGTGCCACCTAAAGGTCATAATTGATATTTTTTTTCTAAACAAGATGGAAGCAGTTTCTATTCTTTTTTTTCTTTCTTTTTCACAGTCTATGGCCAGAATATGTAAATATAAAGTGAAAGGTTCCAACTAAGAACATTGAAAATACGTATGTGAAAAGTATTGTCCCGTCTAAGGGTTAGAAGTGGTAGTTACGACCATTAGGTGGATTAGCTTTTATTAGATTGCGTTAGTTAAGTCTATTAGTAAGTTCCAACATTTCCTTCACAGTCCATAATATTATGCTTGAAAATGAGTTTTTTTTCCTTAGAAAGAAAGGGTATGAGGTGATGTAGTTTTTGTTTTATCTTGAATAACCTAATAATGTTAATTAGGCTTCCTACAAGAAAACTTGGGTTACGCTAGGACATGACTGACTGGTAACCTCCAATTCATCTAAGTATTTTGTATTTCATATAGAAAATACTACTGGCTCCTGCCAGTAGTGGGAATTGAGACATAAGCATAGATTATCGCGGAAACTATAAGTATACCCACTTCAGTACTTGTAACAGAAAATAAATCTTCAGGCCATGGTAGCTCTCACTTATTTTTTAACGCTGAAGAACCATTGATTGAGGTTGTGGCGATCTCTTCTACTTCAAAATAAAATAAATTTACAAGGAAGAGGGCTGCAGGGGAATAATACTTGTTGCAGAAAACTAAAAAAAATAGTGTGAAAACGTCAGTGAAAGAAAATCACCTATAAATACAGGTTTTTTCATGTAGAAGCATGAACAAAACAGAAACTCAGAAAACTTTCAGAGATTAATAGAAGCTTGGAATCCTACAAAGGAATACCCAATTCCCAAAAACAGTTCATACTGCAGCATGTTTTAAAATGCTCAACTAAAAAAAAATGGAAGAGACAAATAGGCGAACAAGTACTTTAGATTATTTTCTAACAGTCACATGTGAAAAGAAAAGGGTCTTCATAGTCTTTTTTCCTAGTGCCCTAGGGCTTGGAGAATACCTCTTGAATACTTCTGGGGCAGGCACTGCTTTTTCAGACATGAAAGCTGAGAAAAGCTCCCAGAACTTCCAAAAAAAACAGGGTAACATGAATAAATTGATTTGATCAAAAAGCACATTGAAAGTTTCCATCTGGGTAATTCCCATTATTGTCGAATAAATTCAACCAGGTTGCCAATCTAGATGCATGAACTTATATAGTCTAAGTTATACAAACTGTATCTTGACAATGGTGTCGAAGAAAGAAGAAGACCAGCCTGAAGAAAAGTGTGCATTAAAGTGCTCAAAACAATGAATAAACCTTTTCATGTTCCCATGAAGGATCAGTGTCCAGTTTGCACTAGGGGGAACTTTTCGTTGCCTGCAGAAAAAGAAGATTGAAAAGCAAATGATGCTTATCTTTTTAGGGATAAAATGGCAACGGAATCAATAGATGAAATTGAGGAAAAAGTATATCAGTTTGAAGAAGGCCTTGGGTGATCAATGCTTTACATGGTTTACTTCCCGCTGGCACACCGAAGTTGGAGGCTGGACCAATTTTCTATAAGTGAGAACAAGCCATGTACAATCTAACTGTGTACGACCTCAACTTAAGCGAATGTAGTTGCAACTTGAGGGACCAGACCTATGGCAGAGAAGGTCAAAGGAAACTTGTACTGTTCTGTTAAACCGAAACAAGAAAAAGGCTACTGACCGTACCACTGTTTTTTTGGAAAAGGATCAAGTACAAAGACACTCCCGATTCGGTTTATTTCAAGTATGATTTTGAATCGGACTTTAATTCGTTAGATATTGGAATGGGAAGTGGGAACATTCTGAACTATATCTCAAAAAAAACTTATCCAAAGCGTCTGCCTCTTGCTGCTCCCCAGTATAAGGATGTTCTGGATCATTGCACGTCATCAAATCCATCATGACATCTACAAAAATCTGCCCTATTCCAAAGTGGGATAGTGATTTTTTTACAATGGTGCTGCATAGGTTTGTTATTTTCATTGAATGTACGAAAACATTAATAATATCATGCACGCTTGCAACTTTGAAGGTTCAAATTTCTCGCTGTTGTTAAATTCTTAAATTGTCAGTTAGAACCTGTAAGTGGCACTAAGTCGATGCATATTGCTCAAGCAACTAAATATGAAGTGTGCGACAACTCTCAGCTCTTTATCAGCGTCTCTATTGCGGGAAAAAGGCTTAGACCCAGTTACTTTGTCTTTGATTAAATGCTATTACTATTGCCAAAAAACACTTAATTTATTTATATTATATTTAAATTGTAGGTTATAAAATATTATATTCTAGAAAAAGGTGACACTTTGGTCTCATATGCCCTGTTTCTAAATAAAACTAATCTAATTATTTTCAAAGATGGCCAAATTATGACGAAACTTATAGTTGATTGCTACACAGAAACCTCACACGCACAAAAAAAAAAAAAAAAAATCAGGTACTAAAAAGTTTAAAATCTTTTCATGCAAGTTGTCACTTTTCAGAAGATTTGCAACATTTTGTTCAGCCCAGTTACTTCACTTACAACGTTTTTACCGATATAAATTTTATCCATTATGCAGAGCCTTGGCCCAAAGGATAACCCATTTGTACCTTGGTCAGGAGTTTCTTTGCCATGTTTATGATGCCGTAGAATTGGATCTAAGCTTTACTCGTCTCTGATTGATTGGTAGTCTACAGGGTATGTAGACAGGGTCAAGTTGACCCAAAGAGAAAAAATATTTTAGTGATTGCCTCTATCTGTATATGACCTCTGGAACCATACCAACAAAAATCATACTCAGATTTGCTTAGATTTAAAGGACATTGGGATAAACACTAAGGAGCATCAAAGATACTAAAAAAAATTGCCTAAATATAATAAATACAAAATCTTTGGAAAAAAAATCTGGACGACCTAAATAGGCCTAAATACATTTTGGGTTTGATCGACAAGCAACTTACTGGGTATGCATATTGGATATTGAAAGGCTAAGAGAAAAAAACTTAAGAAAAAGTGAGGCGTATTTGCTCTAGAGGGCTGCAAGCTTTTAAAAAAGACTAATCTGTTTTCGCTGATCAATGTCAAACTTCCAGGATAAGAGGAATTTATCCAAGAATTGTCCATTTTTATAGAAGATAACCTGATCTAATTAATTTTTTAGGCAGGAAAAACAATTTTTTTAAGAGTTGATCTCCTTTAAAGTTTCAGGCAGTGTAAACACCTTAATCAAAATTAAGGAGAAAAGGAACCTCCGTTAAGAAAAAAACAGAATCAAGAAACAATATGGGGGTATTCGTTCGCAATAATCTTTTTTAAAGCTAATACGAAAGATTACGCTTATTAGTAAATCAACTTGAGATGACTGTTCGAAGAAGCAAAGAATTACAAATATATAAAAAGTAAATGATACTTTTAATAAAATTACTGATTCAGAGACGTTTATATTCAAGAATGGCAACAAAATAAAGTCGAAGGTTTCAACCCATCAAGAAGGTTTTCAACCCATATGAATAAAATTAAAATTCCATTAGCAATGCTAATGGATTTTAATTTGCTTTTGATTTTAAATTTTGATGGAACATTCAGGTTTTGCTTAACAATTAAATTAGAATACAAAACTTTGATTCTCAAGCTAATAATTCCAGGAAAACATTTATAAATGGTCCTAAAAATAACTTAATATAAACTATATATATTTTAAACATCTTTTCTTTTAAAATTATAGCATAGAAAAATAAAAAAAAACTGCTAGGATATCCAAGAACTAAAATTATAATATATATAAAAATTAATCAAAACCCTTATTCGGTTCAGTGATCTTGATTATTAGGGCGATTCTATTGTTATTACTTTTTTATTCTCGACAAATATAACCATCGTGTTTGAAATACATACTATTTTCAAAAAGATGGAACTGACATGCGAGGCCTTTAGAGGGTTAGACAGGAAGGGGAGTGGCACTGCTTTTTTGCAAACATCGGTTAGCCTTGTAATTTTGTGTGCCATTGGTGTAATAATGATAAAGGGTGGCAACACAAAATCAGTGTTGCCACCCCTAGTGATATATCACTATTTTCAGTGATTTTATTTTGCCCGAACTAAATATCGTTAAATTAAAAAATCAATAAATCAACCATAAAATACTTAAATCTAGTGTTTTTCTCACAGGGTGGCACCCCTGCACACACTGCTCGAAACACACATTTTTTGTTGCAGTACAAATGACATCCTAAGAGTTAGAATGTTTAGGAACCACTATCCCTATTCCTGTTTGTGGTAATTTATGTTCTTGTTAAGCTTTACTTGATCATTCATTTTAAATTGTAAGCATTTTAGGATTTGTTTACTCATCTATAGCAGGATTTGTCATCCTTAAGCGTAATGTACTTATGCTTTTTCTGCTCGAATAGGGCTACATTTATTAATTGATAGTAATCTCTGTTCGCTTAAGTTCGAAATATTCAAGGACGTTCGTTTTTAAGTTTTATTGTGGCGCATCACTTTTCTTTGAAAAACAAAGCAACGTATTTTTTTAAACTACCGCATCTAGAAAATGTTGAATGACTGATCGATTGGAGATGACGATATATTTAGTGGTTTGAAATCTGGAAAAGCGAGGGTAAAATCAAATTGACTATGACTTGAAGTCGTAGGGCCATTGGTTTGAATATTGACAATTTCATTTACTAAATTTATCAGTTTCTTGTCAGAAAAAAAGGTGTCAGTCCGATGAATAAAAAATTACCAGGATTGCCCACTTCGCTATGATGGTAACTGAACCTTAGTCCTCACGAATTATTTCTTGATTTGTTTGTGGAATCCCAAGGCTAAATCTAGATACCAGCCGCTGGACAAGGAAGCCCTAATAGTTCAAATTTCCTAGATTAAAATTTATCTTCTACTCGAAAATTCGACTTTCAATTGCAGATCCTTCTCTAACTATGACACAGAGTCTTAAATTAGTTTTCGAGGAAGAGCAGTATTTCAATTATTTTATTTGATTTTGGAGTCAACGAGGGGCTAAATCTAATATTGACGATAAATCAACTCTGTTTTTTCTGTCATTTTTTCAACCTCGTCGGTTCAATGGGAGAACTATTCCATCCTGCTGCATTATACTGGGGACTAAGGGGCCTGTGGCCCTCGAAAATAAGTCATTGATGTGCCTGTGGAGTCCCAAAAACTCATCCAGCTACCAGCCACGGGAAAGTAGAACGCTAGCAGCTATACTGCCCTAGACAAAAATCTAGTATTTACCCAAAAATTTGTTTTCGAAATAAGACGTGGACATTTCTAATCGTAACACAGTCATTCCAACAATATAGCCAAGTCATGATTTCTCTTTTGTTTGCACCTTCAAAAATACAACCTAACTTTTTCAAGAGGTCACTAAAACATTTTACGGGGATACTAGAAGGTCAAATTTACGTATCCATGACCAACAGATAGTAGGAGACAAAAATATGAGGACTTTTGGGAGGATAGGACAAGAATGGAAAATCAGAAAAACTGATTCATAAAAATGTGCATTATTATATATATGTTCAACTCTAAAACAATTAATGAAATGCTGGAAATTATGAAATTAATAATGAAAATCAATAATGTAATCAATGATGAAAATCAATAATAGAATCAATATTTAAATCAACAATGAAAAACCAATAATAAAAAAATCATTAGTTAGCTATTCTTTTGAAAGCTTTAAAAATATAGGTACAAAGTTTAGGGCCAAGGCTTCCCTAGATTCTAATTCTGTCTTAAGTTCAAGTTTTAACTACAAAGTGAGTATTTAATACACCCTACTCCTCCAAAAACCTCATGCGTAATGTCTAACCATTAAGTCTGGGGCATACAAGACTATGATTTAAACTTACTTTTGTCGAATAAAAATCTCAATGTCCAAAAAAGTAAGATCCTAGCACATAACCTCATCAAAACTATCCTTTTTGAAATGGAGGAGCTGTAATCTAAACTACCCGTTAAATGTTCAATTGTAATATTCAGGTTAAAAGCGGAATGACGAGAAATTAAATTAAGATGCACAAAGGGTATCTATTGCTTTACCAGACATCAATCAGTTCACACTTAATTGCTAAATCCACAAAATAAAACAAGAATTTGAATATCAGGTCAAATTTATTGTAGAGCACAAATTAGATAAGAAGAAAGAGGTGATCATACCGAAAAGATTCCCCCTGTGAAATAAAGACACAATAACAAGAAGGTAGTACACATCATCGCCGTTCAGCAAACTTTTCAAAGATAATGTTTGTTACCGTAACAATTGAAAAATTATAAAATCCTTATTTTCTATCATAAACTTTTTATTCATCAAACTTTAAGCAACGTTTTCAATCATTTTCTTTTCAATAGCTCAACTTAACTTTATTAATATCAAATAATCAATACATGCATCTCTTTTAACATCCCCACAAAAGGCTCCATGGCTTGTGAGCGTCAGGAAAAACATTACAATCATATTAATCAAGATTTATAATAGAAGACAAGGGTAATAAATAAAAAGAGGAAAAAAATAACAAAAAAGAAAAGAATCAAATGCAAATGTTATATCATACCTTGTTATTTAAATTTTTTCGCTGAATTGTACCAACTAATTATATATATATATATATATATATATATATATATATATATATATATATATATATATATATATATATTCATATTTTTATATATTTATATATATTTATATTTTATATATATATATATATATATATATATATATATATATATATATATATATATATATATATATATATATATATATATATATATATATATATATATATATATATATGTATTTATATTGGTTGTTTTACATTTGCTGTTTTTTTTTTCTTTCATAGCCATGTATTTTGGGGGTGATACCTGACATGGGGATGCCATGGATATTCTGTGGTAGCCACAACACTTGGCTGGGTAGAGAATTTAAAGTGGTGAAACCCTATGTAGGCCAGTGTATTCTCCTGATGAGCCCTTGTGTTGGGTTGTTGCCTCTGAATTATTTGTCTTTATTATTTTTTCTATTGTTCGGTAAATGACAACTTATACTTATTGACGATATGACTGATATGACGATATTGATGAGTAGGCTTAAGGCCTCATTCAAGTGCTGGTCTATATTAATCCCTAATTTAGGAAAACAGTCTTCCTTTTCTCCTTCTGTCTCTCTCTTTTTTTTTCTTTTTTTTGTGTTTGTGCTGTTGCATTGGTGATTTCTCTTTTCATGATATATAAATATATATATATATATATATATATATATATATATATATATATATATATATATATATATATATATATATATATATATATATATATATATATATATATATATATATATATATATATATATAAGTTGCCTGTGTGTGTGTGGATCTGCCGGGTGACGTCCTGTTTGTGTGTTCAAGGTTCAAGGTTCTTTTATTATAACCAATATATACAAAATATTAGGTAACTCAAGGCTGAGAGTATAGCTCGAATGCAGACTGACGTCATGTTTTCGACTGACGAAATTACAGACCGGGACACCTGGACACAAATGACGACCGGCACACTCAAAGAGAAAGCGACCGGGACACAAGGAATGTTCGATAAGCAATCACCATCAACAAAGCACCGGTACACAAATGACAACTGGGACACAGGAAGTATAAATGACGACCAGGACATAAGTAAAAAAAAAACTAAAAAAAACAAAAAAAACTAAAAAGAAAAAAAACTAAAAACTAATAAAAAAAACTAAAAAAGAAAAAGCAACAAAGCTCAAGGGAAATCATTAGAATCATGAGGTATAGATCTGAATACGGATTGTTTTCCCATGGACCATTATATGTTGCATGTTCAAGAGTCGGTAAACCTGACAATCTATTTATATGCACAGACAATGGGACAGCAAAGAATGTTGTATATTCGCAAGTTTTACGTAGTTAAAAACATATATATATATATATATATATATATATATATATATATATATATATATATATATATATATATATATATATATATATATATCGATATTCACAGGTGGGACATAGGGACACAACTACAATGGCGCGTAACTAATATGGCGCGTAACGACTTACGCGCGCGGAGGGCTTGAAGGGGGGCGCGAAGCGCCACCCCAACAGCTAGTATATATATATATATATATATATATATATATATATATATATATATATATATATAAGAATAAGAAGAAAAATTAACCCAATGGCTTTTCATTAATCTTTTGAAGACTCCGACGGAGTGGCAATCTCTGATATTCTTCGAGTTCCAAACCCTACTGATTGCGCATATAGGACTAAAATCTAACCTCGCAGATGGAGTTCTAACAACCAATGAAACTTTAGAGTTATGAGTTCTACGATGATTTAAACTAATTCGGGGTTGTTACAATTTTGAAAAACAAAAGGGAAGTTGGCCATGAAGATATTTATGAATGAAAATAGCACGAGATAGGAATTATTGTGGACAGAACCTAAGTAGAGAATTTGTTGACGTACTATTCTTATCTATAACTAACTGACAAGCCTTTTCATGAAGAAGAGGAAGTGGTTTTAATAAGAATGGGAAAGTACTAATTTTAACAATAGAGGAGTAATTTATACGCGGTTGTATGAGAGAATTATAAAGTAGCTTTAAAATTGATGCATAATTGATAATTGATGAAGCTTTAAAATACCTTAGCTTACATACCATACCTAAGTTTCTTGACACTTATAATTGGAGAAACTTACTATGTAAATAAAGATTCGCCTCGACAAGGAGTTTCAAAAACCTACCAAACCTATTTTGTGATCTAGAAATAATACCTTTAGAATTTGGAATAACGTTCAAATCAGGATATTCCAAACCAATCCTGGAAAAAAATTGAGACTTGGAAACATTTAGAGTGAGATAATTTGCTTCTAGCCACACATAAGCTGTTTTGTCCATCAGCATTTGAAGCTTTGTACCTAATTGTTTTGATCCCGCTCGGCCCAAAAAAGCGCACTATTATCAGCAATTACAAAAAATTAACGATTTGTTCAACATATATTGAATTAGGTTACTGCAAATGATCTGGTTGACCTACATTGCAACAAATGGAAATTGGAGAATCTCTTATAGCCAAATATAAGTCGTTGACATCTATAATACAAAACAAAGGACCATGGTTAGACCCCTTGAAAGTTCTTAAGCCGAACTGGCCAGCCATGACAACAAACAACAAAGAGAGATAGAACACAACCAAAAAAAACCTCAAACGAGACTGTGGCCAGTAGAGATAAAAGTGATGAAAGACTAAAATAACCCGGATATTTTGCCTGTATCTAAACTAGGCGTCCTTGGCACAAGATAAAAAAAAATATACTAAAATAAAAACAAATAAAACCACCACCAACAATACCAATAATAATAAATACAATTGTCGATACTGATCCATGTAGGAAAAAGAAGCTATTAGAGTTACTTCAATGAGAACATCAAAGCAACTAAGGAAAAATTATAAAAATTGAAACTAAATTAACTATTATTTTGCAAAATAATCCTCTTGTTAACTAATGTTGAAGCAATTCTTTCTGGTCGAGCAGGTAATCTTGTCCCCTGGTGATTATGCAAAATTTTAATTCCCTTATTGACTATTGGTTCATTTTTCAAAAGACAATCATAAATTAGGCCAATATTTGAATTCCCTGTGTCTTTATTTATTGAAAGATTAGCAACCATAAGTTTTTTAAATTCTATAGCCTCCCTGGCCCACTGGAAAAAGCCCCTAACATTAAAAATAGCTGTGGCCTCATCAAATTCCATGAAATTTTCAAGATGAAAGATTGTATGTTCAGTCATAATGTTTTAGACTAGAAGAAAATGCCAGTGCACTGTCATACCAAATAAGATCCCACTAACTCAAGAGCTATCCCACGAATTCTTACATTTTCCAATTTATCAAATGGAATTGCATGTTCTATTGTGTCAAAAGCTTTTTTAATTTCAAAAAATATAGTTGCCGCCAAGTAGCTATAATCCATAGCATCTGATAAGAAATTATATAAAGCAGCTACTGCTTGCTCTGTTGACCTATCACGCAAGAAACCAAACTGATTAGAAAAAAAATCTTCTTTACCAGAAATGAAGTAAATCTACTCTGAGCGTTTTTCGAGATTTCTCGTTCCCCCCTCCAACTCCCCAATGTCACGGGATACGGTCAGAATTCAAATTAAGAGCTATGAGACACGAGGTACTTCTAAATATCAAATTTTCAATAAGATCTGATCACCCGTTCGCAAGTTACAAATGCCTCGTTTTGTTTTGACTTTTTCCTCTCTCTCTCCAGTCCCCCAGATGGTCAAATCGGGGAAACGACTGTTGTCAAGTCAATTTGTGCAGGTCCCTGCCACGCCTACCAATTTTCATCGTCGAAGCACGTCCAGAAGCACCGAACTCGCCAAAGCACTGGAAGTCCCCCCAAATCCTCCAAAGAGAGTAAATCTTTTCCAGTTATTTCAATCACGCGTCTAGAACTTGGGCTTATTCTTCCCACCAAGCTTAATCCAGATCTCTCCACTCAAAGTGTTTTCCAAGATTTTCGGTTTCCAATATTAGTTTCCTCCCCCCCCTTCTAACCCCCTATGTCCTCGGATGCGATTTGAATTGAAGATGAAGCATCTGAGACATAAGATCTTTCTATGCATCAAGTTACATTAAGATCTGATCGTCTATTCGTATGACAAAGATACCTAAATTTTCGCTTTTTCCAAGACTTTCAGCTCCCCCACCTAACTCCCGCAGTTTCACGAGATCTGGTAGGGATTTAAAATGAGAGCTCTAAAGCACAAGATCCTTTCAAATATAAAATTTAATTAAGACCTGATCACCTGCCCGTGAGTTACAAATACCTCATTTTTTCTAATTTTTTCAAATTACTCCCCCAACTCCCCCAAAGAGAGTAGATCCGGTCCGGTTATGTCTCGGGTATCTTGGACTTGTGCTTATTCTTCCTACCAAGTTTCATCCTGGTCTCTCCGCTTTAAGCGTTTTCCAAGATTTCCGGTCCCCCAACTCCCCCCAATGATCCTGGATCCGGTTGGGATTTAGAATAAGAGATCTAAGTCACGATTTCATTCTAACTATGAAATTTCATTGAGACCTGATCACTCCTTCGTAAGTTAAAAATACCTAATTTTTTTCTAATTTTTCAGAATTAACCCTCCCCCGCAAGTCCCCCAAAGAGAGCGGATGCGTTCCAGTTATGTCTATCACATATCTAGTACTTCTGCTTATTTCTTACACCAAGTTTCATCCCGGTCCCTCCACTATAAACGATTTCCAAGATTTTAGGACCCTCCCCGGGACTCCTCCCAATGTCACCAGACCCGGTGGAGATTTAAGGTAAGAGCTTTGAAACACGATATCAATCTAAACATTAAATTTCGTTAAGATCCGATCACCTGTTCGTAAGTTAAAAGTATTTTATTTTTTCTAATTTTTCCAAATTAACCGTCCCCCCACTACGCCGGATGGTTGAATAGGGGAAACGACTATTTCTAATTTAATCTGGTCTTGTCCCGGATACGCCATCCAAATTAAATCATCCTAGCTTTTCTGGAAGTGCCTAAACTAGCAAAACTGGGACAGAAAGACCGACAGATAGACTGACTGACAAGAATTTGCTATCGCTATACGTCACTTGGTGAATACCAAGTGCAATAGAAAACTCTAAACTGCAACCGAAATGTCATTTCACTTGTTGATAGATTAACTTAATATCCAAAATAGGGCAGATTTTATGCACATAGGCATGGTAGCCTATCATTTAGCCCAACGATAAAAACATCTGCTAGAGACCAGGATACTCCTTCTGGATCAGTAAGATATAAGACAGATGCAGAAACATTCGCGGAAAGTATAAGTATACCCACTGCAGCACTTGTAAGAAAAAATGCATCTTAAAGCAATGGTAACTCTCACTTGGTTTTTGACGCTGAAGAACAAGTAATTGAGCTGGTGATGCACTTCAAAATACACTAGTCTTACTAAGAAGAGGAAGAAGACTTCAGGGGAATAATACTCGTCACACAGAACTAAAAAAGAAAAAAACAATGGGAAAACATCAGTGGAAGAAAATCACCTGCAATTACAGGTTTTTTTCATGCAGAAGCATAAACGAGGAAGATAATCAGAAATTTTTCAGTGATTATTGGGAGCATGGCAGACTACATTGGAGTATGCATACACAAAAACAGTTCATACTGCAACATGTTTTAAAACGATCAACTAAGAGAAAGATTGGAGAGACAAATAGGCAAATAAGTACATTCAATTTTTTTCCAACAGTCATAGGTGAAAAAGAACCAAAGCCTTTTTTCTTGCTGCCCTAGGGCTTGGAGAAAAGTTTGTCAGAAATTGTGTTATGAATTCTTCTGGGACAGGCTATGCTTTTTCAGATAAGAGAACTGAGAAAAGCCCCCAGAACTTAAAAAGAAACAGAATAACTCACAAACAAATTGATTTTATCAAAAAGCACATTGAAATTTTCCTGCGGGTGATTCCTATTATTGTCGAGGAAATTCAGCTAAGTTGTATCTGGATGCACAACTTAACTCGTCTAAGCTGTGCAGACTGTGTCTTGAAAAGTGTTTTGAAGAAAAAAGAATACCAGCATTAAGAAAAGTGTGCATTAAAGTGTTCAAAACAATTAACCCTTTTCGTGTTCCCAAGAAAGATCAGCGTCCAGTTTGCACTAGGTGGAACTTTTTGTTGCTTGCAGAAAAAGAAGGTGAAAAAGGAAATCTTGATGCACATCCTCTTGGGGCTAAAAATGGCAAGGGAATTGAAAAATGAAATAAAAGAAAATGTAAATCAGTGCGAAGAAAGGCTTTGAGTCAGCAAAACTTTACAATGTTGACTTGCAGAAAGTGTTGGAGACACCGAAGTTGGAGGCTGGACCAATTTTCTATAAGCACAAACTGGTCATCTATAATTTAACTGAGTATGACCTCAACTCAAGGGAAGGTACTTGCAATTTGTGGGACCAAACCTATGACAAGAGGGGTTCAAATGAAACTTGTACAGTTCTGTTAAACCTAATGGAAACTAATGCTGATTTGAGAAAGTTCTACTTTGTGACCGATTGTTATGGAGGACAGTTTAGGAACCAGTTCATGGTCACTTTATATGTATTTTCGATAATGACCCTGCCAAATATCCAGGAAATAAACCATATTCTTTCTTAATCTAGGCATACACAGCAAGCAGGAAATACAATGCAAAATTGAATTCAACGGGCTGCCAAGAGCATGCCAGTGTATAGTATTGAGGGATGGTGGACATCTACGTTCTAGCACGAATTAACCTTTTTCCGTACATGTTGTTGTTGTTGTTTCGTTGACGTTTGAGTGAATCTACCTCTCATATACCTGCAATCCTCTTTTAAAACTTGGGCTTAGTGAAGCCACGTCACTTTGAAAAAACACATACATAAAATTTTGGCTGTTCTTTGGAACAAGATCAAGTACATTCGTTGTTGCAAAGACGATCCCAATTTTGTTTATTTCAAGTTTGATTTTGAATTGGACTTTAAGTGGTTTGATATCAGAATGGGAAGTGGACAAGCCTCTGAGTCTGAACTGCAGCTCAAGAAAGGTTATCCAAAGCGTCTGCCTCTTGCTGCTGTCAAGCATGAGGATTTGCAGGATCCTCGCACATTATTAATTATTCATCGAATCCATCATGACATCTACAAAATCTTTTCATATTGGAAAGTATTAAAAGATGCACTTGAACAGTCGGATGTTGAAGACGTCGATCACAAGTTGTTGACGAAGAAGCAGTGTTCTACTTTGTGCCCTTTACAACGTATTTTGATTAAAATTAGATATAAGCACACTTTATTACCTATAGGCACATATATTTCTCCCACCTGAAGGTTGTGAATAACAGTAGTTTATAAAGTGTGGGGTTTAGAGGTTTTTTGAAAATGCTGCTGTAGAAGTTTGCAATTTTCATTGAATGTATGAAAATATTAATAATATCAAGCGAACTTTCAACTTTGAAGGTTAAAATTTATGTCTGCTGTAAAATTCTTATATTGTCAGTTACGACCTTTAGGTTTTTTGAAAATGCTGCTGTAGAAGTTTGCAATTTTCATTGAATGTACGAAAATATTAATAATATCAGGCAAACTTGCAACTTTGAAGGTTAAAATTTCTGTCTGCTGTAAAATTCTTATATTGTCAGTTACGACCTTTAGGTTTTTTGAAAATGCTGCTGTAGAAGTTTGCAATTTTCATTGAATGTACGAAAATAATAATAATATCAAGCAAACTTGCAACTTTGAAGGTTAAAATTTCTGTCTGCTGTAAAATTCTTATATTGTCAGTTACGACCTTTAGGTTTTTTGAAAATGCTGCTGTAGAAGTTTGCAATTTTCATTGAATGTACGAAAATATTAATAATATCAAGCAAACTTGCAACTTTGAAGGTTAAAATTTATGTCTGCTGTAAAATTCTCATATTGTCAGTTACGACCTTTAGGTTTTTTGAAAATGCTGCTGTAGAAGTTTGCAATTTTGATTGAATGTACGAAAATATTAATAATATCAAGCAAACTTGCAACTTTGAAGGTTAAAATTTCTATCTGCTGTAAAATTCTTATATTGTCAGTTACGACCTTTAGGTTTTTTGAAAATGCTGCTGTAGAAGTTTGCAATTTTCATTGAATGTACGAAAATATTAATAATATCAAGCAAACTTGCAACTTTGAAGGTTAAAATTTATGTCTGCTTTAAAATTCTTATATTGTCAGTTACGACCTTTAGGTGGCACAACGTCAATGTTTTTTGCTCAGGCAAGTAAGCATGAAGTGTGCAACAACTCTCAGTTCATTGTAAGAGTCTCTATTGCAGGAACAAGGCTTAGACTCAATTACTTTGTCTTTGATTAAATGCTATTACCATGGCCAAAAAACGTTAAATTAATTTACATTATAATTAGATTACAGGTCATGCACTATCATATTCTAAAAATAAAGGTGACACTTCGGTCTCATGATGCCCTGTCTCTAGATAAAACTAATTTCATTATTGTCAAAGATGGCCAACTTATGACCAAACCTATGGTTGATTACTACACCAAAACCTCACGCACAAAAAAAAAAAAATGAAGTCCAAAAAAGTTTAAGATCGTTTCATGCAAGTTGCCAATTTTCTGAAGACGTATAACATTTTGTTCAGCCCAGTTACTTAACTTACAATGTTTTTATCGTTGGAAATTTGAACCCGTATGCAGAACCTTGGCCCAAAGTACTCCCACTTGTACCCTGGTCAGGAGTTTCTTTGTCAAGTTTATAATGCCCTAAAATTGTCCCTAAGTTTTAATCGTCTCTGATTGGTGGGTAATTTACAGGGCATGTATACAGGGTCAGGTTGATCTAAAGGGAAAAAGTATTTTGCAGATTGCCTCTCTCTGTACGTGACACGTAAAACCAGGCCAACAAAAGTTTTACTCAGATTCATTTAGATTTAAAAGACGTCAATTTTCCGAAAAAAACGTATATAACTGTATATTTACCTAGGCTGTACTCAATATAAAAGCATATTTTGTGTTTACTCTTTTTTCTCCCAGGCTACTATAAAGATTGTATTTAGGTTCATTATTCAAGGATATATTTTTTTAAGACTAAAGCAGAGGAAATACTAATTTTTAAAGCAAAGTTTTTCTCGTGTAAGTATAGGGTGAGTTTTGAACTTAAATCGGACAAAAATTATTATTTCACAGTCCATGTGACATAAGTCTATAGAGCTAGTCTTATGATAGATGGGCTTATGGTATTTCCTGACGTGTGTAGGATTATCAAGAATAAACGCTTTACTTAAGATACAAAACACATGCAAAATTTTTCCGACCTTTCAAATTGTCTTTTATAACTATTAATCGAACCGCCTCCCACATGCAATGCTGGGTTACACTAATACCTGTTAATATTATCAATTAATCAGTAATATTAATTCCTGCTAAAAAATCGGCATAACTTTCATACTGATAAATACATATGAGCACATTGTTGTTGCCCAGCATCCACCAAACTCCAAACATTAAAAAAAAAATTGCGATTCAAAATTATATAAGCCACTTTTTCCAGAGCATAAATGAATTCTTACGTCCAAGGACAACCTAAAGATTTGCTGGGGTTCACCGTTCCAGATACCAGATTCTCCTGGAGCCTTAAAAATCCTAGTGGAGAGAAAATCAAACAAGCTTCTAAAATTGAATAGAGAGTTTTGTTTTGTTATAATTTCGCTGAACTAGCAAGGGTTTTATCCAGGGATCATTAACCAATATGCCATTCATTTTGCCAATTTTGAAATAATTTTTTTTCGCATTAATATTTTTTAATATTATCAGTTACTCGATAATATAAATCCCTTCCAAAATAATTGGCATAACAAAGCACTAACATTAATTTCTGCCAAAACAAATCGGTATAACTTTTGTCTTGTTAACTATTTGTCAGCAAATTGTTATTGTCCGGCATCCTAAAACTCCAGACATTAAAAAAGGGAAATTACGATTCAAATTTCTATAAACCATTTTTTCCAGAGCACAAGGACAGGATTTATCCAAGGAACTATTCAGCAGTATGCCATTGAATTTACCACTTCATCCAAAACATCATAAAAAAAATGGATGTTTTACACTGTTTTCTATCTCGAATGTTTGAACATGAAATTTTAAGAATCCAAAGTAAATTTGTTGAACGTTTGTTTCAGTTAATAATTGCGTGCTAATGATATATGCGTACACAACTGTCAATATAGGTGCCTTATATATGTACATTTAAGTTTATGAAAAGGACGAAGATAGTGAAAAGAAGAAGAGAACACAGACATGAGGTCTCGTTTGAAATCTGTCTCAGGAATCACAACAAGAAGGAAGAAAAGAAATTAAAACAGACAGTTTATGAAAAACGAAGAAAATGACAAAGGATCTGAAAATATGAACCGTATCTAAAAATGGAAGCTATACTTAACAGGATTACACTGATGCTGACGGTTAATGAGTTCGTGGACAATACACTGGTGAACATGGTAGAAGCAAAAAAGAATACGTCAACGTCACTTAGTGTCTCAGAAAAGAGAACAAAAGAGCGAGATCCGGTGAAAAAGAGAAAAATGAAGCAAAAATAGAATCAGATCAAGAAAACCTATATAAGTTTAAATGTAAATGGACTGAAGCAAAGAAAAAAACAACATCTTTTAGGAGACTGAAAAGAAAAAAATCAAAATAAGAAACTTTTCGATACTCTACTATAAAAAATTGAAATAGAACAAAAAAAGGAGAAGCCTATAGGATAAGAGTAAAATGCAAGTGCCAGATGAGGAATGAAGAACTAACAATGATGCTTCTCTGCAAAGAGATAAAGCAAAAGAGTTAAAAAATTCTTAAAAGAGTTAAAAAGAAAAATGGGGAAACAACGTAAAAAATAAAAGACATCCTGAAAGAAGTAAAATACTTCTTCAAGAATGTATTTATAAGAAAGACAGAAGAAGAAAATGAAAGAGTGGAAGAATTCTTTAGGTTGACTGAATAATAACAAGTGACAAATTAAAAAAATGATACACTAACGGCTAAACTAACAAAAGAAGAAATAAAAAATGCTCCGATGGAGACGGATAACAATAAAACACCAGAACTTGATGGGAAACCTTATGAGTTTTGTAAAGTATATGCCAAGGAAATAGCAGAACATCTGGCAGATATTTTTTATGAATTACTAAATAATGATGATATAAAATTACAGTGTTTAGAAACGATGAAATTAATGCCAAAGAAAAATGGTTCTAAAGACTTCGACAACTAAAGGTAAGTTCTTATCTTAGATTGCAATTACAGAATTATGTCTAAATTATTAGCAAACCGTCTAATAAATGTGCTACCATCCATTTTAAGTATAAATCAAAGAAGAGCACTAGAAAACCAGAAAACAAAAGATGAGTTGGCTAATATAAGATATTTAATAATACAACGAGTCAAAAGGAAAATTCTTTAAGGAATCATAAATTAATACGATTTCTACGAGACAGTCATAAAATGGATAAATAAGATAATTGAATAAATAGCAAAAGTAATTTGTGTGAATAGTAATGTTACCGGAGAATTTGAAGCAGGGACTGGAGTGTGCCAAGGATGCCCACTGAATCTTTTACTGTTTGAACTGTATTTTGACTCGTTATTAAAATCTCGAGAAAATAATTCCATGATCATATAAGATGTGGCAATGATTGTTAACAGTTTTGTGGACGATCTGACAACGCACATGGAAACTGAAGAAGGTTTCAAAGTGGCCTTTCAGTGTGTAGATGAATGTTTTGACACTGTCAAACTGCAGCTCAATAGAAATAAGTACGATATACGATATATCATATCGATATATCATATATATCATATATATCGTACGATATATCATATCAATAGATATACGATCATGGGGAGATAAAGTAGAAGAGGCTAATGAAAAAATCCCCCGAAAGCACAAAATAAAATTATTGGGTATGTTTTTCCAAAGAAGTTTGAACCGAATTGAAGGAGGAATAAATACGATATCGAAATTCAAAATGCCCTTAGACAATTATATGGAAGAGGTCTGACTGGAAGAGATCCTAATATATTAGCAAGTGTTACAAATAAAAAAGATGAAGTTAATTTAGAGAAAGTTGTGTACCTACAAGTGGATGATGAGGCGTATGTGAGGACAATGGGGTACACAGTATCACATTTCTGTTTTTACGCGTGGAAGCAAAAAGAAAAGAAAAAAGAAGGTTATAAAGTGATAAATCACGTGGAATGAGAATAAAAAAGGTAAGGATTATAAAAGTGTAAGAAAATTGAAGAATTGGCTGGTCTACAGTAGAAAAGAATAGTTTTTGCGTCTTGGTGGGTAAGGGTGTGCTGTTAAACAAAAAAAACAAAAGGAGAGTTGAAAAAAAAATATAGGGCTCAAAGGACTAAGGTTTTCAAATTTTTAATTAAGCGTTTGATTTTATAGTCTGATTAGTATTTTTATTTTATAATAGTTAGCTTCAAGATACGTTTAGTATTTTTAGGTTCATATATTTAGTAAGATTCGAATGTAATTTAATATTTTTAAAATATGGGCCTATGATTGAACATAGTTTTAGGGAAAATAGAAATAGTATAGGATTCTGCATGAATTCCTAGATGATAGAGTTTAAACTTTTGAGGTTTTTTGAATATAATCTAAACTGTAGAGTCTATTTTCTATATTGAGTAGGATACAATTCACCCGAACTATGAAATGGAGAAATTTTATTAGGATTATTGTAGCTACCCAATAGCGCAAGGCTCAGTGAGAATAGAATGTGATGAAAAGTGATGTATTAAAAAAAAACAGGTGTTGTGTCTTTCATTTTTTTATTTCCGTAAATGTAGTGAAAAGGGTTTTTAAAGGGTTTAAGAAAATTGAAAGTATTATAAAGTTTAAAAATGTCTATGTATTGTAAACTTGTATTTAATGTTATTTGCTATGGTTTTAACTAATGGGAGCAGCCTCTTGCCGCCGTGAATGTGAATTTTGGAATTGTTGTATCGTAAATTGATGGATGGAAAATTGTATAAATGGAGAAATTATCAAAAAATATTTTTTTTTTTAGGAAAAAGGTTGACAAAATGTATTACGAGAAAAGAAATTATGTTTGTGAGAAATTATAAAGGTAGAAAGCTATAAAGTGCCGACTAAGAGGTAAGATAGATAGGTTATAGAGTAAACGAAATTTTTGTGAAATAGCGATGAATTAGATTGCAAATAAGCCTAGAATCTAACAGTAAAAAAGATGAAAAAAATATGATCAATAATTCATTTTATTTTCAGGAGTACGAAAAAAAAAGTTTGATTCTATACTCTGCATGCAGTATCACCAACCCATTATCAAGAAAACGTAAAAGAAGAGGAAACCAAGAAAGGAGTTGCAGCCGGAATTTTTCAGTATGGACCAAAGGACAGTGGATAGATGAAAGAAAAGAAGAAGACTTTAAAATATGTATAAGAAAAGGATATTTTTAATATTATAGTCTATTTTTTAAGTAAATCCAAAAAAAATTAAAGAAATTAAAACCCTTTGACATTATTTAATATATTCGGCAACTAAAAACATAGACTGTCTTTAGACAGAGCTCCAAATACGTAATTTCTCATTCGCAAGGAATTAATCCTTCAATAAATCCATTGCTTCTAACGATAGCGGAGAACAGCTCAGTAGATTTCTTTGGTCTTCTAGGAAGTGCTGGATCTGTGAAGTTTACAGAGTGTAACCCAAACTTTTCGCTAAAATATACAAAGTATATGGTATATACAATACATAATAAACATTACATAGTATATACAAACATATGGTAAATTGAATGGTTTTATTCAAGACTGCTTCCCTCTCCTCAATTTTGGGAACCCTTAACCCTTTTCTAAGAATAAACAAAGCCTCATGGCCGTAATAATAGAGCTATTAGTAAAAAAACAAAAACAGTTTATGTCAATCACATGCTGTTCTAGTATATTTTCCTCTCTTATCTCCTAAAAGATTTATTTTGATTCAAGAATAAATTAAACAGTGTTTTTCTAAAGCTTATTAAGTGAAGTTAGTGAAACTCTTATAATTTTTTTTTCATCTCAATTTTATATTTTTTTTTATCTCTAATTTGGTCAGATCAGACTATCTTATTAATATAAGTTTACTTTATGTTTTATAGTCACAGGAGTATCACGTATTCTTCACTCACTCAAGAATTTCAATTTTAGTCTGGTACATCAAAATGTGTGTAACTCAATAATATACAAGACAATGAGTAAAGGAAACGGAAAAGGTGGGTACAAGAGCCCCCCCCCCCCTCTTTGAGATTTTACTTGGTTTTTCAATTTGTAAGTACATGTAAATAAATATTTTTTCAACAAATAAACTTTCTTCTATGATATACCACCTCCATAAAAAACAAATCTTAAATATGAGCATCCTTAAAAGTTTTTTAAAGGGCCAAAGTGGCAATTTGAGGGTAAAATGGTCAATTTGTTTGTTTTTATTTTCTGTAACAAAAAGGACGACAACAAAGAAAGATCTTCCTTAGAAAGCCAAAGAGTATACAAGTCACAAAACAGTCACAAAACAAAAACAGTTTATGTCAACCACATGCTGTTCTAGTATATTTTCCTCTCTTATCCCCTAAAAGATTTATTTTGATTCAAGAAAAAATTAAACAGTGTTTTTCTAAAGCTTGTTAAGTGAAGTTAGTGAAACTCTTATACTTTTTTTTATCTCAATTTTATATTTTTTTAATCTCTAATTTGGTCAGATCAGACTATCTTATTAATGTAAGTTTACTTTATGTTTTATAGTCACAGGAGTATCACGTATTCTTCACTCACTCAAGAATTTCAATTTTAGTCTGGTACATCAAAATGTGTGTAACTCAATAATATACAAGACAATGAGTAAAGGAAACGGAAAAGGTGGGTACAAGAGCCCCCCCCCCTCTTTGAGATTTTACTTGGTTTTTCAATTTGTAAGTACATGTAAATAAATATTTTTTCAACAAATAAACTTTCTTCTATGATATACCACCTCCATAAAAAACAAATCTTAAATATGAGCATCCTTAAAAGTTTTTGAAAGGGCCAAAGTGGCAATTTGAGGGTAAAATGGTCAATTTGTTTGTTTTTATTTTCTGTAACAAAAAGGACGACAACAAAGAAAGATCTTCTTTAGAAAGCCAAAGAGTATACAAGTCACAAAACAGTCACAAAACAAAAACAGTTTATGTCAACCACATGCTGTTCTAGTATATTTTCCTCTCTTATCCCCTAAAAGATTTATTTTGATTCAAGAAAAAATTAAACAGTGTTTTTCTAAAGCTTGTTAAGTGAAGTTAGTGAAACTCTTATACTTTTTTTTTATCTCAATTTTATATTTTTTTTTATCTCTAATTTGGTCAGATCAGACTATCTTATTAATATAAGTTTACTTTATGTTTTATAGTCACAGGAGTATCACGTATTCTTCACTCACTCAAGAATTTCAATTTTAGTCTGGTACATCAAAATGTGTGTAACTCAATAATATACAAGACAATGAGCAAAGGAAACGGAAAAGGTGGGTACAAGAGCCCCCTCCTCTTTGAGATATTACTTGGTTTTTCAATTTGTAAGTACATGTAAATAAATATTTTTTCAACAAATAAACTTTCTTCTATGATATACCATCTCCATAAAAAACAAATCTTAAATATGAGCATCCTTAAAAGTTTTTGAAAGGGCCAAAGTGGCAATTTGAGGGTAAAATGGTCAATTTGTTTGTTTTTATTTTCTGTAACAAAAAGGACGACAACAAAGAAAGATCTTCTTTAGAAAGCCAAAGAGTATACAAGTCACAAAACAGTCACAAAACAAAAACAGTTTATGTCAACCACATGCTGTTCTAGTATATTTTCCTCTCTTATCCCCTAAAAGATTTATTTTGATTCAAGAAAAAATTAAACAGTGTTTTTCTAAAGCTTGTTAAGTGAAGTTAGTGAAACTCTTATACTTTTTTTTTATCTCAATTTTATATTTTTTTTTATCTCTAATTTGGTCAGATCAGACTATCTTATTAATATAAGTTTACTTTATGTTTTATAGTCACAGGAGTATCACGTATTCTTCACTCACTCAAGAATTTCAATTTTAGTCTGGTACATCAAAATGTGTGTAACTCAATAATATACAAGACAATGAGTAAAGGAAACGGATAAGGTGGGTACAAGAGCCCCCTCCTCTTTGAGATTTTACTTGGTTTTTCAATTTGTAAGTACATGTAAATAAATATTTTTTCGACAAATAAACTTTCTTCTATGATATACCGCCTCCATAAAAAACAAATCTTAAATATGAGCATCCTTAAAAGTTTTTTAAAGGGCCAAAGTGGCAATTTGAGGGTAAAATGGTCAATTTGTTTGTTTTTATTTTCTGTAACAAAAAGGACGACAACAAAGAAAGATCTTCTTTAGAAAGCCAAAGAGTATACAAGTCACAAAACAGTCACAAAACAAAAACAGTTTATGTCAACCACATGCTGTTCTAGTATATTTTCCTCTCTTATCCCCTAAAAGATTTATTTTGATTCAAGAAAAAATTAAACAGTGTTTTTCTAAAGCTTGTTAAGTGAAGTTAGTGAAACTCTTATACTTTTTTTTTATCTCAATTTTATATTTTTTTTTATCTCTAATTTGGTCAGATCAGACTATCTTATTAATATAAGTTTACTTTATGTTTTATAGTCACAGGAGTATCACGTATTCTTCACTCACTCAAGAATTTCAATTTTAGTCTGGTACATCAAAATGTGTGTAACTCAATAATATACAAGACAATGAGCAAAGGAAACGGAAAAGGTGGGTACAAGAGCCCCCTCCTCTTTGAGATTTTACTTGGTTTTTCAATTTGTAAGTACATGTAAATAAATATTTTTTCGACAAATAAACTTTCTTCTATGATATACCGCCTCCATAAAAAACAAATCTTAAATATGAGCATCCTTAAAAGTTTTTTAAAGGGCCAAAGTGGCAATTTAAGGGTAAAATAGTCAATTTGTTTGTTTTTATTTTTCTGTAACAAAAAGGACGACAAGAAAGAAAGATCTTCTTTAGAAAGCCAAAGAGTATACAAGTCAAGGTATCTTTGATATGGGCCCAAAGTTTTTATATTTTGTAAACATATGGGATTTATCAAACAATTCGTGTTAACGAACTGTAGTTCGTTACGGGTTCGTTACGGGTATTGAGCTGGGTTAGCGACCCAGCTCAATAGTGATCGAAACTCTAAGAAATGGAACTTTGATACCAATAGTTACATTAAAAGAATCACATTTTAATGCTGATTTTAATTATATAAGTTTCACCAAGACTAGTCTTATCAATCAAAACTTACGAGCCTGAGAAAATTTGCCTCATTTTAGAAAATAGTAGGAAACACACCCTAAAAGTCAATCTTAACAAAATTCACACCATCAGAGTTAACGTATCAGAGAACCCTATTGTAGAAGTTCCCTGCTCCTATCTACAAAAGTGTTTCGCATTTTTAGCCAGAAGTCAAATCACGGATGCGTGCTTATTTGTTTTTTTTTTGTTTTGTTTTTTTTCCCCAGGGTGATCCCATCGACTCAGTGGTCCTAGAATGTAGCGAAAGAGCTCATTCTAACGAAAATTGAAAGTTCTAGTGCTCTTTTTAAGTGACCGAAAAAATGAAGGGCACCTAGGCCCCCTCCCGCCCTCATTTTTCCCTAAAGTCACCGGATCAAAATTCTGACATAGTTATTTCATTCACCATAGTCGAAAAACCTAATAACTATGTCTTTGGGGACGACTTAGTCCCCTGCAATCCCCTTGGGAGGGGCAGCAAGTTTCAAACTTTGACCTGTGGTTACATATAGTAATGGTTACTGGGAAATGTACAGACATTTTTGGAGGGATTTTTTTTTGGTTTAGGAGGAAGAGTTGAGAGGGGGATTACGTGGGATGATATTTTCATGGAGGAACTTCTCATGGGGGAAGAGAATTTCAATGAAGGGGGCGCAGGATTTTCAAGCATTATTTGAAAAAACAATGAAAAATAAACATGAAAAGTTTTCTACTGAAAGTAAGGAGCAGCATTAAAATTTGAACGAACAAAAATTATAATGTATATGAGGGGCTTACCTCCTCGTAATACCTCACTCATGACGCGAAAGTATTTTTCTTAATTTCAACTATTTATTCTACGGCCTTTGTGATTCAGAGGTTATTCTTAAGGAATTGGGACAAAATTTAAGCTTTAGAGTAAAGAGGGAGGTATCACCGAGGGGTGAACCCCCTCATATACGCAGTAAAAACTTATGAATATAGAGGTTCGTTACGTAAGTTTTTTCGTAAGTTACGTATATTTTTTACTAATGAAAACGTTCGTAAAAAATAAAGAGTTCTAGTTGCCTCTTTAAGTAATCAAAAAACTGGAGGGCAACTAGGTCTCCTCCCTCGCTCCTTTTTTCTCAAAATCTTAAAATTAAAACTCTGAGAAAGCTAGTTAGCCAAACGAAAAATTAATATGCAAATTTTTTCAAATTATTTATCTGCGGAGAGCCAAGATCAAAACATGCATTAATTCAAAAACGCCCAGAAATTGAATAAAAAAAAACAAGCTTTTAAATGAAAGTAAGGAGTAACATTAAAACTTAAAATGAACAGAAATTACTCCGTATATGAAAGGGGCTTTTCCTCCTGAACGCCCCGCTCTTTACGCTAAAGTTTTTTTTTTACTGTTTTAAAACATAGAGTTAAAAGAAAACGCCAAACCTTAGCGTAAAGAGCGGGGTTTTGACTCTAAATATGTAAATATTATGAAAATCTGGATATCAAACAGTTCGTGGTAACGAACTGTATTAAGGAGCGACCCGGCTCAATAGTAAACGAAACTAAAAAATGGAATTTTGATTCTAAAATATACATCAAAACAATAAGATTTTGAATATATATATTTCATCAAATTTAGTCTTTGTCATCAAAAGTTACGTGCCTGAAAAAATTTGCATTATTTTAGAAAATAGGGGTAAAAACCCCTTAAAAGTCACAGAATCTTAACGAAAATCACACTGTCGCATTCAGCGTATCAGAGAACCCTACAGAGAAATTTTCAAGCTTCTATCTAAAAAAATGTGGAATTTCGCATTTTTTGCCAGAAGGCAAATCACGGGTGCGTGTTTATTTGTTGTTTTTTTGTTTGTTTATTTTTTTCCCAGTGGTGATCGTATTGACCAAGTGGTCCTAGAATGCCGCAAGAGGGCTCATTCTAACAGAAATGAAAAGTTCTAGTGCCCATTTTAAGTGACCAAAAAAATTAGAGGGCACCTAGGTCAAAAGATGAAAATTTTGAGATAGCCATTTTGTTCCGCATAGTCAAAAACCATAATAACTATGTCTTTGGGAATGACTTACTCCCTCACAGTCCCTGGGGGAGGGGCTGCAAGTTACAAACTTCGACCAGTGTTTACATACAATAATGGTTATTGCGAAGTGTAGAGTCGTTTTCAGGGGATTTTATTTTAGTTTTGGGCTTGGGATTGACGGGAGGGGGCTATGTGGGAGGATCTTTCCTTGGAGAAATATGTCATGGGAGAACAGAAATTCAATGAAAAGGGCGAAGGATTTTCTAAAATTACTATAAAAAAAAAATGAAAAAATAAACATGGAAATTTTTTTCAATTGAAAGTAAAGAGTAGCATTGAAACTTAAAACGGACAGAGATTATTACGCATATGAGGGGTTCTAAAAATACTTTAGCATAAAGAGCGAGGTATTTAGGAGAAGATAAATACCTCGCTCTTTATGCTATAGTATTTTTAGTAATTTCAACTATTTATTCTGCGGCCTTTCTGATTCAGGGGTCATTCTTAAAGAATCAGGACAAAACTTACGATTTAGCGTAAAGAACGAGGTATTAACGAGGGTACAAAGCGCCTCATATACATAATAAAAATTAATGAATATAAAAGTCTGTTACGTAAGTTAATTCTTAAGTTACGTATATTTTTTACTAATAAAAAAATTCGCTAAAAATTAAAATTTATAGTTGCCTTTTTATGTAACCGAAAAATTGCATGGCAACTAGGCCTCCTTCCCCATCCCTTATTTCTCAAAATCGTCTGATCAAAACTAAGAGAAAGCCATTTAGCCAAAAAAGGAATTAATATACAAATTTCATTTTAATAATTTATGTGTGGAGAGCCAAAATCAAACATGCATTAATTCAAAACGTTCAGAAATTATATAAAAAAAAACTAGTTTTTTAATCTGAAAGTAAGGAGCGACATTAAAACTTAAAACGGACAAAAATTACTCCGTATATGAAATGGGTTGTCCCCTCCGCAGTCCCTCGCTCTTTACGCTAAAGTTTGACTCTTTGCTACAATTCTAATTTTCAAAACAATTAAAAGCTTTAGCGTAAAGAGTGAGGTATTGCGGAGGGTACAACCCATTTCATATACGGAGTAATTTCTGTCCGTTTTAAGTTTTAATGTCGCTCCTTACTTTCAGTTTAAAAAACAAAAACTAGTTTTTTTTATAATTTCCTAAGGAATCCAATATTGGTCGTAATACCCAAGAAAATCAGAGAGAGGACTAAACAATCATTAACATCATCTAGAGTATTAAAATACAGCTCCAAGATTCCTATTTAGGTGGCACAAAACAGAATACAGTAGTCGTAAAATTTCTTATTCGTTTTTGAATTCAATTATTTCCCCTTATTCGTAATCTAATGAAGAGGGGGATACCCAATCCAAAACTTTTTTTAAAAGCTGATGTGTTCATAAATTCTTTTAAAAGCTTTAAGCGACAAAAGTACAGATTTCAAGTATATTCTAATTGTATTGATCTTAATATGATTAAGTAAAAAAATTAGTTTTTTTTCAACTGAAAGTGAGGAGTGACATTAAAACTTAAAATGAACAGAAATTACTTCGTATATGACAGGGGCTTTTCCTCCTTAACACCCCACTCTTTATGCTAAAGTTTGACTGTTTCTCTTAACTCTTTTGTTTAAAACAGTAAACCCCTCGTACTACAAAGAAGTAAACCCGTCATATGCGTAATAATTTCTGTTCGTTTTAAGTTTTAATGCTGCTCTTTACTTTCAGTTGAAAAAACTTTTCATACTTATTTTTTCATTGTTTTTTTTTTAATAATGCTAGAGAATCCTGCGCCTTCTTCATCGAAACTCTCTTCCCCCATGAAAAACTCCTCCATGAAAAGATCTTCCCGCGTAAATCCCCTTAACTTCTGCCCCTCTCCAAACCAAAAAAAAACCTGAAAACGTCTGTACACTTCCAAATAACTATTACTATATGTAAACGTAGGTCAAAGTTTGTAACTTGTAGACCCTCCCACGGGGGCTGTGGGAGATTAAGTCGTCCCCAAAGACATAGTTATTAGATTTTTTTGACTATGGTAAATAAAATGGATATGTCAGAATTTTGATCCGGTGACTTTGGGGAAAAAATGACCGTGGGAGGGGGTCTAGGCGCTCTCCGATTTTTTTGGAGGAAAACAAAATGAACTATTAAATGAACTAGCTAAAACATTATGAACTATTAACTATTAAAACCAAAATGAACTATTTATAGATGCTCCCTATGGGGATAGATATCCCTATTTTAGGTAAACTTGTAAAATACATGCACACTCGTAAAATTTTTCTAAAAAACCTAGAAAATAAGATTATTTCTATCCGTATTAGAATCCCATAGGTCAGTTAAACTTATATATAGATCTGGAACAATTATAGACATGTGATTGGGGTCTTACATATGGATAGGAGGTGATTTATAAAACAGAGTGTTTTATTGGTTTCTATACCCAACTAAAAATTTAATGCCGGTCAACCCGGCCGGTCAACCTAGCTTAAATACCTCGGTCTTTATGCTAAAGTATTTTTAATAATTTAAACTATTTATTCTACGGCCTTTCTTATTCAGGAGTTATTCTTAAAGAATTGGGACAAAACATAAGATTTAGTGTAAAGAACAAGGTATTAATGAGGGGACAAACCCCTCATATATATACTAAAAATATAAAAGTTTGTTCCGTAAGTTAATTCTTAAGTTACGTATATTTTTTACTAATAGGAACGTTCGTTAAAAATTAAAAGTTCTAGTTGCCTTTTTAAGTAACCGAAAAATTGGAGAGCAGCACGGCTTCTTCCCCACCCCTTATTTCTCAAAATCGTCTGATCAAAACTAAGAGAAAGCCATTTAGCCAAAAAAAGAATTAATATGCAAATTTCATTTTAATAATTTATGTGCAGAGAGCCAAAATCAAACATGCATTAATTCAAAAACGTTTAGAAATTAAATAAAAAGACTATTTTTTTAACTGAAAGGAAGGAGCGACATTAAAACTTAAAACGAACAGAAATTACTCCGTATTTGAAATGGGTTGTCCCCTCCGCAATCCCTCGCTCTTTACGTAAAGTTTGACTCTTTACCACAGTTTTACTTTTTAAAACAATTAAAATTTAGCGTAAAGAGCAAGGGATTGCGGAGGGGACAACCCATTTGATATACGACGTAATTTCTGTTCGTTTTAAGTTTTAATGTCGCTCCTTACTTTCAGTTAAAAAAACTAGTTTTTTTAAATTTAATTTTTGTAAATAGGAGGGTGAAACCCCTTCACTAGAGTTCTTTGATATGCTGAATCTGATGCTGTGCTTTTAATTAAGATAACTTGACTTGTTGGAAGTGTTTCTTTACTTTTTTAAAATCAGACATATTTGTTCAGGCTCGTAAGTTAAAATGGGCATCCTTACACCTCTAAACTTAATGTATTTGGAATTAATAGACAAATCCAAATCCTTTGATGCATTTATTACATTCAAAATTTCTTTTTTTAGTTTCGGTTACTTTTGGACCGAGTTGTTCTTGATTAAAATTAGCTATCAGAACCTTTACGAAAAAAAACTTTTACTTTTTACCCTTTTGTTGAATTAATATGTAATGAAAATGAAAGGAAGTAATTAGCCAAAGCTCTTCCCAGTTAGGTTTAAGAAAGGAGAGTTAATTAGTGATGAGGAAATCACAATTGTTAGATTCCACTATTAGTGATTGTGGTTAAAATCACATGTTAGTGATTTGGAAACCTCAATTAGCGATAAGAGAAGTGTTGTTAAGAGATGAGCAAAATACTTTGAGAATAGGTTAAACAATAATAAATTTGAAGAAAATTATATAGAAAGAATGAAAATATTTTTGACAGGTTAAAAAAAGGCCTCAGATACTGAGAGTGTGGTATATTAGTTTTTGAAATCTGTTAGTTCATTAATTACTAAAGATTACAAATTTGATTTTTCACAAACAACAGGTAGCTAGTGATTTACGGGAAAACTTTAATCAAACCCCTTCATAAGAAAAATGATTAGGTTAGAGTGTGATAATTATATGCAGGCGCTGACCTGGTTTCAACTGGGATCAAATTAATTAGCGTGATATAACAGACAGACAACTTGAAAAACTAGGTAGGCGAAGTAAAGTCCCCTAAAAATCATGAACGTTTTCAGTCTAAGGATTTACCAAAATCTGGTTTAACAAAAGGTTAAGAGAATCAACAGCTCATAATTAGTTTAATTTTGAGCTCAATTAAATTTTGACACCTATATTATTCTGATTGTGGCAAGTGTTAGAGCCACTTGGTCAAAAATGTTTCTTTCACAACTTGGAAAAGAAGGAGGATCAACTGCCCATAATTAGTTAAATTTTGAGTTGAGCTACATTTTTTTACCTATATTATTCTGGTTGTAGCAAATATCAAAGCCACTTTGTTGAAAATATTTATTTGACAGCTTGAATGAGAAGGAGAATCAATAGCCTGTATTCAGTTAAATTTCAACTTTAGTTAAATTTTATCACCCAAGTTTTTGTGATTGTAGCAAGTGTCAGAGCCAATTTGTCAAAAATATGTATTTCGAAGCTTGAAAGAGAAAGAGAGTCAACAGCTTATAATTAGTTAAATTTTGAGTTCAGTTAATTGTCTAAACTATTTTATTTTGCTTATGGCAAGTGTCGAAGCACATTGTTGAAAACATTTATTTCACGGCTTGAAAACGAATGAGAATCAACAGTTCATAGTTAGTTAAATTTTTAATTCAGTTAAATTTTGTCACCTAAATCATTCGGATTGTGGCAAGTATCAGAACCAACTTGTCAAAAATATCTATTTCACAGCTTGAAAGAGAAGGAGAATAAATAGCTCATAATTAGTTAAATTTTGAGTTCTGTTAAATTTTGTTACCTGAATTATTCTGATTTTGGGGTGTATTAGAGCCACTTTGTCGCAAACATTTTTTTGCAGCTTGAAAGATAAGGAGATTCAAAAGCTAATAATTAGTAAAATTTTGAGCTAGGATAAATTTTTTCACCTTAGTTATTCTGATTGTGGTAAGTGTCAGAGCCACTTTGTCAAGGATATTTATTTCAAAGCTTGAAATAGAAGGGTATCAACAGCTTATAATTAGTTAAATTTTGAGTTCAGTTAATTTTCGTCACCTAAACTTTTCTTATTGTGGCAAGTGTCAAGGCCACTTTGTCAAAAATATTTGTTTTCACAGCTTGAAAGAGAGTCAACAGCTCGTTATTTGTTAAATATCAAGTTAAACTAAATTATTTCGAGTTAAATTGCTATGATCTTGGCGAGCCTAAGATCCACTTTATCAAGGATATTTATTTCAAAGCTTGAAAGAGAAGGGTATCAACAGCTTATAATTAGTTAAATTTTGAGTTCAGTTAAGTTTTGTCACCTAAACTTTTCTTATTGTGGCAAGAGTCAAGGCCACTTTGTCAAAAATATTTGTTTTCAAAGCTTGAAAGAGAGTCAACAGCTCGTTATTTGTTACATATCAAGTTAAACTAAATTATTTCGAGCCTAAGACCCACTTTGTCAAAAGTGTTTATTTTGCAGCTGGGAAGAAAAGGAGAATGAGCAGCTGATAATTTGCTAAATTCTGACTTCAGTTAAGTTTTGTCACCTAAACTTTTCTTATTGTGGTAAGTGTAATAACCAATTTGTCAAAAATATGTATTTCACAGGTTGAAGGCGAAGGAGAATCAATAGCTCATAATTAGCTAAATTTTAAGTTCAGGTAAACTGTGTCACCTACATTATTAGGATTGTGGCAAGTGTCAGAGGACTTTATTAAAATATTTATTTCACGGCTTGAAAACGAATGAGAATCAACAGCTCCTAGTTAGTTAAATTTTCAGATCAGTTAAATTGCGCCACCAACATTATTCTGATTGTGGCAAGTGTCAGAGCCACTTTATCAACAATATTTAATTCACAGCTCGAAAGAGACTGAGAATAAATAGCTCATAATTTGTTAAATTTTGCGTTCAGTTAAATTTAGTCACCTGAATTATTCTGATTTTGCCATGTATTAGAGCCTCTTTGTTAAAAATACTTATTTTACAGCTTGAAAGAGAAGGATAAAAGTTCTTAAGCCGAACTGGCCAGACATGACAATAAACAATCAAGAGAGATAAAACTTCTAAAAAAAGGAAAACTTCAAACGAGACGACGGCCAGTAGAATTAAAAGACTAAAACAACGCGGATATTTCGCCTGTATAAAACAAGGCGTCTTCAGCACAAGATAGAATTTTATTCTATCTTTTACAAAATTCTTAAAAGAATTTTGGTTAAACATAACATTGATACTTGTTTCCAATCAGTGAGACCATTAGGTAGTTTTCTTAATTCTGGGAAGGATTTAACCCGGGGGGATTTAGTTAGTGGGGTATATGAAATTCCTTGTTTCTGTGGAAAGTTTTATATTGGTAGAACTCACCAACAATTTACTGAAAGATTTATTGAGCTTCGCTACTCAATAGAAAAAACCCTACAACTAAAAAAGCCTCCCGAAACTTTTGTTTCGGCTCTAGCTGAACACACATTCTTTTATCCTGGACATTTTATACAATATGATGAGGCTATAGCTATTTCTAATGATAGAGGTTTTTCTCAGTGGGCGAGGGAGGCTATAGAAATTAAAAAACATATATTTGCTAATATTTCAATAAATAGAGACACAGGGAATTTAAATATTGACCCAATTTATGATATTCTTATAAAAAATGAACCAATAGTCGATGGGGGAATTAAAATTTTACACAATCACCAGGGGACAACATTTCCCACTAGACCAAAAAGAGTTGCTTCAATGTTAGCTTACAAAAGAATTATTTCGCAACAGAATAATTAACTAACTTTCAATTTTCATAAATTTTCCTCAGTTTCTCTTCGATTCTCATTGAAGTAACTCGCATAGCTGCTTTTCCCTACGTGGATAAGTAGCGACAATTGTATTTATTATATTTGGTGGTGGTTTTTATTTGTTTTTAGATTAGTTTTCTTTTAATTTTCTATCTTGTGCTGAAGACGCCTTGTTTTATACAGGCGAAATATCCGCGTTGTTTTAGTCTTTTAATTCTACTGGCCGTCGTCTCGTTTGAAGTTTTCTTTTTTTTAGAAGTTTTATCTCTCTTGATTGTTTAAAGAGAAGGAGATTCAACAACTCATAATTAGTTAAGTTTTGAGTTCAGTTAAATGTTTTCACCGATTCTGATTTTTGCAAGTGCAAGAGCCACTTTGTCAAAATATTTATTTTACAGCTAAAATAAGAAGGAGAATGAACGGCTCATAATCAGGTATATTTTGAGTTCAGTTAAATTTTGTCCCCTTTATTATTCATATTGCAGTAAGAGTCAGAGCAACTTTGTTAAAAAGATATATTTCACAGCTTAAAAGAGAAGGAGAATCAACAGCTCATAATTAGTTAAATTTTGAGTTCAGTTAAATTTTGTCACCTAAATCATTCTGATTGTGGCAAATGTCAGAGCCACTTTGTGAAAAATATTTATTTGACAGCTTAAATGAGAGGAAGAATCAACAGCTCATAATTAGTTAAATTTTGAGTTCAGTTAAATTTTGCCACCTAAATCATTCTGATTGTGGCAAATGTCAGAGCCACTTTGTGAAAAATATTTATTTGACAGCTTGAATGAGAGGAAGAATCAACAGCTCATAATTAGTTAAATTTTGAGTTCAGTTAAATTTTGCCACCTAAATCATTCTGATTGTGGCAAATGTCAGAGCCACTTTGTGAAAAATATTTATTTGACAGCTTGAATGAGAGGAAGAATCAACAGCTCATAATTAGTTAAATTTTGAGTTCAGATAAATTTTGTCACCTAAATAATTCTGATTGTGGCAACCGTCTAAGCCACCTTGTCAAAAATATTTATTTTACAGCTTGAAAGAAAAGGAGAATCAACAGGTCATATTCAGTTAAATTTTGAGTTCAATTAATTTTTTCTCCTAAATTATTCTGATTGTGCCAAGTGTCAGAGCAAATATTTATTTCACATTTTGAAAGAGAATGGGAATCTACAGTCCGTAATTAACGTAATTAACGTAATTAACGTTATTACGTAATTAACGTAATTAACCAAGTTTTGACTTCTGTTAAATTTTGTCAGCTGGATTATTCTGAATGTGGTGAGTGTCAGAGCCACTTTGTTAAAAATATTTATTTCACGGCTTGAAAACAAGTGAGAATCAACAAATCATAGTTAGTTAAATTTTTAATTCAGTTAAATTTTGTCACCTAAATCATTCGGATTGTGGCAAGTATCAGTACCAACTTGTCAAAAATATGTATTTCACAGCTTGAAAGAGAAGGAGAATAAATAGCTCATAATTAGTTGAATCGTGAGTTCTGTTAAATTTTGTTACCTCAATTATTCTGATTTTCTTTATTTATTTATTGTAAAATATTTATTTTACAGCTTGAAAGAAAAGAAGAATCACCAGATTATAACAAGATTTTGCTCGTCTAGAAACTTACATGAACAATTTTAGGTTCTTTTAACCCTCAACTATGGGGCACAGGGTCCCTCCTTTTCATTCTTGTGATCTGTAAAAAAAAAAAAAAATGGCGTATGCATGTTTGACAAAAAATTAGTTTAATAATTAGATATGAGACAGAGATAGAAAATAAAACATTTGAAAATTACACTTCCTAAGTCAAAGATACTTTACATCCTTATTTTCAGCTCTTGGGCTCATTGATTCAGGAAAATGCAGATCCTTCTTTTTATCCCTATCCTTAGAACAAGAGGTGACATTTGGTGACAAACCAAACTATCTTTATTTTATATTAGGTTTTTCTGAGTTTGACATTGTTGCTGTATTTATCTGGCCTCCTACAAGATCAGCTTTTCGGGCTTTTTTTTCTTTTTTTATTTTTTTTTTCGTTTTCTTTGACTCTTTCAGTTCTTGTTCTTTATTAATGT